>NW_026947765.1:0-199852 GCF_034190915.1 Cavia porcellus | reverse complement strand
TGGACCCTGACCCCTAACCCTAACCCTAACCCTGACCCTAACCCTAACCCCTGACCCCTGACCCTAACCCTAACCCTAACCCCTAACCCTAACCCTAACCCTAACCCTGACCCTGGACCCTGACCCTGACCCTGACCCTAACCCTAACCCTAACCCTGACCCTGACCCTAACCCTGACCCTGACCCTAACCCTAACCCTAACCCTAACCCCTGACCCTGACCCCTGACCCTAACCCTAACCCTGACCCTGACCCTGACCCTGACCCTGACCCTGACCCTGACCCTAACCCTAACCCTAACCCTAACCCTAACCCTAACCCTGACCCTGACCCTAACCCTGACCCTAACCCTAACCCTGACCCTGACCCTGACCCTGACCCTAACCCTAACCCTGACCCTAAACCTAACCCTAACCCTAAACCCTAACCCTAACCCTAACCCTAACCCTAACCCTAACCCTAAGGGAGTGAGAGAAACATCACGGGGTGGTGCGCATTGTATGGGTGTGTGTTACATTACATTCACTAGTAAGAGTGAGAAAACATCACGGGTGGTGCGCATTGTTTTGGGTGTGTGTGTTACATTACATTCACTAGTAGTAGTGAGAAAAACATCACGGGGTGGTGCGCATTGTATGGGTGTGTGTTACATTACATTCACTAGTGGGAGTGAGAAAAACATCACGGTGTGGTGCGCATTTTATGGGTGTGTGTTACATTACATTCACTAGTAGGAGTGAGAAAAACATCACGGGGTGGTGCGCATTGTGTGGGTGTGTGTTACATTACATTCACTAGTAGGAGTGAGAAAAACATCACGGGGTGGTGCGCATTGTATGGGTGAGTGTTACATTACATTCACTAGTAGGAGTGAGAAAAACATCACGGGGTGGTGCACATTGTATGGGTGTGTGTTACATTACATTCAGTAGGGGGAGTGAGAAAAACATCACGGGGTGGTGCGTATTGTATGGGTGTGTGTTACATTACATTCACTAGTAGGAGTGAGAAAAACATCACGGGGGGTGCGCATTGTATGGGTGATTGTTACATTACATTCACTAGTAGGAGTGAGAAAAACTTCACGGGGTGGTGCGCATTGTATGGGTGTGTGTTACATTACATTCACTAGTAGGAGTGAGAAAACATCACGGGGTGGTGCGCATTGTATGGGTGTGTGTTACATACATTCACTAGTAAGAGTGAGAAAAACATCACGGGGTGGTTCGCATTGTATGGGTGTGTGTACATTACATTCACTAGTAGGAGTGAGAAAAAACATCACGGGGTGGTGCGCATTGTATGGTTGTGTGTTACATTACATTCACTAGTAGGAGTGAGAAAAACATCACGGGGTGGTGCGCATTGTATGGGTGTGTGTTACATTAGATTCACAATTAGGAGTGAGAAAAACATCACCGGGGTGGTGCGCATTGTATGGGTGTGTGTTACATTAGATTCACTAGTAGGAGTGAGAAAACATCACGGGGTGGGTGCGCATTGTATGGGTGTGTGTTACATTACATTCACTAGTAGGAGTGAGAAAAACATCACGGGGTGGTGCGCATTGTATGGGTGTGTGTTACATTAGATTCACTAGTGGGTGAGAAAAACATCACGGGGTGGTGCGCCATTGTATGGGTGTGTGTTACATTACATTCACTAGTTGGAGTGAGAAAAACATCACGGGGTAGTGCGCATTGTATGGGTGTGTGTTACATTAGATTCACTAGTAGGAGTGAGAAAAACATCACGGGGTGGTGCGCATTGTATGGGTGTGTGTTTACATTACATTCACTAGTAGGAGTGAGAAAAACATCACGGGGTGGTGCGCATTGTATGGGTGTGTGTTACATTACATTCACTAGTAGGAGTGAGAAAACATCACGGGGTGGTGCGCATTGTATGGGTGTGTGTTACATTACATTCACTAGTAGGAGTGAGAAAAACATCACGGGGTGTTGCACATTGTATGGGTGTGTGTTTACATTAGATTCACAATTAGGAGTGAGAAAAAACATCACCGGGTGGTGCGCATTGTATGGGTGTGTGTTACATTACATTCACTAGTAGGAGTGAGAAAAACATCACGGGGTGGTGCGCATTGTATGGGTGTGTGTTACATTACATTCACTAGTAAGAGTGAGAAAAAACATCACGGGGTGGTGCGCATTGTATGGGTGTGTGTTACATTACATTCACTAGTAGGAGTGAGAAAAACATCACGCGGTGGTGCGCATTGTATGGGTGTGTGTTACATTACATTCACTAGTTGGAGTGAGAAAAAACATCACGGGGTGGTGCGCATTGTATGGGTGTGTGTTACATTACATTCACTAGTAGGAGTGAGAAAAAACATCACGGGGTGGTGCGCATTGTATGGGTGTGTGTTACATTACATTCACTAGTAGGAGTGAGAAAAACATCACGGGGTGGTGCGCATTGTATGGGTGTGTGTTACATTACATTCACTAGTAGGAGTGAGAAAAACATCACGGGGTGGTGCGCATTGTATGGGTGTGTGTTACATTAGATTCACAATTAGGAGTGAGAAAAACATCACCGGGTGGTGCGCATTGTATGGGTGGTGTTACATTACATTCACTAGTTGGAGTGAGAAAAACATCACGGTGTAGTGCGCATTGTATGGGTGTGTGTTACATTAGATTCACTAGTAGGAGTGAGAAAAACATCACGGGGTGGTGCGCATTGTATGGGTGTGTGTTACATTACATTCACTAGTAGGAGTGAGAAAAACATCACGGGGTGGTGCGCATTGTATGGGGGGGGGTTACATTACATTCACTAGTAGGAGTGAGAAAAACATCACGGGGTGGTGCGCATTGTATGGGTGTGTGTTACATTACATTCACTAGTAGGAGTGAGAAAAACATCACGGGGTGGTGCGCATTGTATGGGTGTGTGTTACATTAGATTCACAATTAGGAGTGAGAAAAACATCACGGGGTGGTGCGCATTGTATGGGTGTGTGTTACATTACATTCACTAGTAGGAGTGAGAAAAACATCACGGGGTGGTGCGCATTGTATGGGTGTGTGTTACATTACATTCACTAGTAGGAGTGAGAAAAACATCACGGGGTGGTGCGCATTGTATGGGTGTGTGTTACATTAGATTCACTAGTAGGAGTGAGAAAACCATCACGCGGTGGTGCGCATTGTATGGGTGTGTGTTACATTAGATTCACTAGTAGGAGTGAGAAAAACATCACGGGGGTGGTGCGCATTGTATGGGTGTGTGTTACATTACGTTCACTAGTAGGAGTGAGAAAAACATCACGGGGTGGTGCGCATTGTATGGGTGTGTGTTACATTACGTTCACTAGTAGGAGTGAGAAAAACATCACGGGGTGGTGCGCATTGTATGGGTGTGTGTTACATTACATTCACTAGTAGGAGTGAGAAAAACATCACGGGGTGGTGCGCATTGTATGGGTGTGTGTTACATTACATTCACTGGTAGGAGTGAGAATAACATCACGGGGTGGTGCGCATTGTATGGGTGTGTGTTACATTACATTCACTAGTAGGAGTGAGAAAAACATCACGGGGTGGTGCGCATTGTATGGGTGTGTGTTACATTAGATTCACTAGTAGGAGTGAGAAAAACATCACGGGGTGGTGCGCTTTGTATGGGTGTGTGTTACATTACATTCACTAGTAGGAGTGAGAAAAACATCACGGGGTGGTGCGCATTGTATGGGTGTGTGTTACATTACATTCACTAGTAGGAGTGAGAAAAACATCACGGGGTGGTGCGCATTGTATGGGTGTGTGTTACATTACATTCACTAGTAGGAGTGAGAAAAATATCACGGGGTGGTGCGCATTGTATGGGTGTGTGTTACATTACATTCACTAGTAGGAGTGAGAAAAACATCACGGGGTGGTGCGCATTGTAAGGGTGTGTGTTACATTACATTCACTAGTAGGAGTGAGAAAAACATCACGGGGTGGTGCGCATTGTACGGGTGTGTGTTACATTACATTCACTAGTAGGAGTGAGAAAAACATCACGGGGTGGTGCGCATTGTATGGGTGTGTGTTACATTACATTCACTAGTAGGAGTGATAAAAACATCACGGGGTGGTGCGCATTGTATGGGTGTGTGTGTTACATTACATTCACTAGTAGGAGTGAGAAAAACATCACGGGGTGGTGCGCATTGTATGGGTGTGTGTTACATCAGATTCACTAGTAGGAGTGAGAAAGACATCACGGGGTGGTGCGCATTGTATGGGTGTGTGTTACATTACATTCACTAGTAGGAGTGAGAAAGACATCACGGGGTGGTGCGCATTGTATGGGTGTGTGTTACATTAGATTCACTAGTAGGAGTGAGAAAAACATCACGGGGTGGTGCGCATTGTATGGGTGTGTGTTACATTACATTCACTAGTAAGAGTGAGAAAAAACATCACGGGGTGGTTCGCATTGTATGGGTGTGTGTTACATTACATTCACTAGTAGGAGTGAAAAAACATCACGGGGTGGTGCGCATTGTATGGGGGGGGTTACATTACATTCACTAGTAGGAGTGAGAAAAACATCACGGGGTGGTGCGCATTGTATGGGTGTGTGTGTTACATTACATTCACTAGTAGGAGTGAGAAAAACATCACGGGTGGTGCGCATTGTATGGGTGTGTGTTACATTAGATTCACAATTAGGAGTGAGAAAAACATCACCGGGTGGTGCGCATTGTATGGGTGTGTGTTACATTACATTCACTAGTAGGAGTAGAAAAAACATCACGGGGTGGTGCGCATTGTATGGGGGGGGTTACATTACATTCACTAGTAGGAGTGAGAAAAACATCACGGGGTGGTGCGCATTGTATGGGTGTGTGTTACATTACATTCACTAGTAGGAGTGAGAAAAACATCACGGGGTGGTGCGCATTGTATGGGTGTGTGTTACATTACATTCACTAGTAGGAGTGAGAAAAACATCACGGGGTGGTGCGCATTGTATGGGTGTGTGTTACATTAGATTCACAATTAGGAGTGAGAAAAACATCACCGGGTGGTGCGCATTGTATGGGTGTGTGTTACATTAGATTCACTAGTAGGAGTGAGAAAAACATCACGGGGTGATGCGCATTGTATGGGTGTGTGTTACATTACGTTCACTAGTAGGAGTGAGAAAACATCACGGGGTGGTGCGCATTGTATGGGTGTGTGTTACATTAGATTCACTAGTAGGAGTGAGAAAAACATCACGGGGTGGTGCGCATTGTATGGGTGTGTGTTACATTACATTCACTAGTAGGAGTGAGAAAAACATCACGTGGTGGTGCGCATTGTATGGGTGTGTGTTACATTACATTCACTAGTAGGAGTGAGAATAACATCACGGGGTGGTGCGCATTGTATGGGTGTGTGTTACATTACATTCACTAGTAGGAGTGAGAAAAACATCACGGGGTGGTGCGCATTGTATGGGTGTGTGTTACATTAGATTCACTAGTAGGAGTGAGAAAACATCACGGGGTGGTGCGCTTTGTATGGGTGTGTGTTACATTACATTCACTAGTAGGAGTGAGAAAAACATCACGGGGTGGTGCGCATTGTATGGGTGTGTGTTACATTACATTCACTAGTAGGAGTGAGAAAAACATCACGGGGTGGTGCGCATTGTATGGGTGTGTGTTACATTACATTCACTAGTAGGAGTGAGAAAAACATCACGGGGTGGTGCGCATTGTATGGGTGTGTGTTTACATTACATTCACTAGTAGGAGTGAGAAAAAACATCACGGGGTGGTGCGCACTGTATGGTTGTGTGTTACATTACATTCACTAGTAGGAGTGAGAAAAACATCACGGGGTGGTGCGCATTGTATGGGTGTGTGTTACATTACATTCACTAGTAGGAGTGATAAAACATCACGGGGTGGTGCGCAATGTATGGGTTTGTGTTACATTACATTCACTAGTAGGAGGGAGAAAAACATCACGGGGTGGTGCGCATTGTATGGGTGTGTGTTACATCAGATTCACTAGTAGGAGTGAGAAAGACATCACGGGGTGGTGCGCATTGTATGGGTGTGTGTTACATTACATTCTCTAGTAGGAGTGAGAAAAACATCACGGGGTGGTGCGCATTGTATGGGTGTGTGTTACATTAGATTCACTAGTAGGAGTGACAAAAACATCACGGGGTGGTGCACATTGTATGGGTGTGTGTTACATTACATCCACTAGTAAGAGAGAGAAAAACATCACGGGGTGGTTCGCATTGTATGGGTGTGTGTTACATTACATTCACTAGTAGGAGTGAGAAAAACATCACGGGGTGGTGCGCATTGTATGGGTGTGTGTTACATTACATTTACTAGTAGGAGTGAGAAAAACATCACGGGTTAGTGCGCATTGTATGGGTGTCTGTTACATTACATTCACTACTAGGAGTGAGAAAAACATCACGGGGTGGTGTGAATCGGAGGGTCTGTATTAGGATAGGCAGTGAGTGGCAATGTAGGATGGAGAAAAGCACCGTGGGGTGGTCAGCATGGGGAGGTCAGGGAAAATGCAGTGGCAATGTAGGATAGGTTTCTCAAAAACATCACGGGGTGGTGCGCATTGTATGTGTGTGTGTTACATTACATTCACTAGTAGGAGTGAGAAAAAACATCACGGGGTGGTGCGCATTGTATGGTGTGTGTGTTACATTACATTCACTAGTAGGAGTGAGAAAAACATCACGGGGTGGTGCGCATTGTATGGGTGTGTGTTTACATTACATTCACTAGTAGGAGTGAGAAAAACATCACGGGGTGGTGCGCATTGTATGGGTGTGTTACATTACATTCACTAGTAGGAGTGAGAAAGACATCACGGGGTGGGGCGCATTGTATGGGTGTGTGTTACATTACATTCTCTAGTAGGAGTGAGAAAAACATCACGGGGTGGTGCGCATTGTATGGGTGTTGTGTTACATTAGATTCACTAGTAGGAGTGACAAAAACATCACGGGGTGGTGCACATTGTATGGGTGTGTGTTACATTACATCCACTAGTAAGAGAGAGAAAAACATCACGGGGTGGTTCGCATTGTATGGGTGTGTGTTACATTACATTCACTAGTAGGAGTGAGAAAAACATCACGGGGTGGTGCGCATTGTATGGGTGTGTGTTACATTACATTTACTAGTAGGAGTGAGAAAAACATCACGGGTTAGTGCGCATTGTATGGGTGTCTGTTACATTACATTCACTACTAGGAGTGAGAAAAACATCACGGGGTGGTGTGAATCGGAGGGTCCTGTATTAGGATAGGCAGTGAGTGGCAATGTAGGATGGAGAAAAGCACCGTGGGGTGGTCAGCATGGGGAGGTCAGGGAAAATGCAGTGGCAATGTAGGATAGGTTTCTCAAAAACATCACGGGGTGGTGCGCATTGTATGTGTGTGTGTTACATTACATTCACTAGTAGGAGTGAGAAAAACATCACGGGGTGGTGCGCATTGTATGGGTGTGTGTTACATTACATTCACTAGTAGGAGTGAGAAAAACATCACGGGGTGGTGCGCATTGTATGGTGTGTGTTACATTACATTCACTAGTAGGAGTGAGAAAACATCACGGGGTGGTGCGCATTGTATGGGTGTGGTTACATTACATTCACTAGTAGGAGTGAGAAAAACATCACGGGGTGGTGCGTATTGTATGGGTGTGTGTTACATTAGATTCATTAGTAGGAGTGAGAAAAACATCACGGGGTGGTGCGCATTGTATGGGTGTGTATTACATTAGATTCACTAGTAAGAGTGAGAAAAACATCACGGGGTGGTGCGCATTGTATGGGTGTGTGTTACATTAGATTCACTAGTAGGAGGGAGAAAAAATATCACGGGGTGGTGCGCATTTGTATGGGTGTGTGTTACATTACATTCACTAGTAGGAGGGAGAAAAACATCACGGGGTGGTGCGCATTGTATGGGTGTGTGTTACATTACATTCACTAGTAGGATTGAGAAAACATCACGGGGTGGTTCGCATTGTATGGGTGTGTGTTTACATTACATTCACTAGTAGGAGTGAGAAAAAACATCACGGGGTGGTGCGCATTGTATGGGTGTGTGTAACATTACATTCACTAGTAGGAGTGAGAAAAACATCACGGGGTGGTGCGCATTGTATGGGTGTGTGTTACATTACGTTCACTACTAAGAGTGAGAAAAACATCACGGGGTGGTGTGAATCGGAGAGTCTGAATTAGGATAGGCAGTGAGTGGCAATGTAGGATGAGAAAAGCACCACGGGGTGGTCAGCATGGGGAGGTCATGGAAAATGCAGTGCAATGTAGCATAGGATTCTCAAAAACATCACGGGGTGGTGCGCAGCATTGTATGTGTGTGTGTTACATTACATTCACTAGTAGGAGTGAGAAAAACAGCACGGGGTGGTGCGCATTGTATGGGTGTGTGTTACATTACATTTACTAGTAGGAGTGAGAAAAACATCACGGGGTGGTGCGCATTGTATGGGTGTGTGTTACATTACATTCACTAGTAGGAGTGAGAAAAACATCACGGTGTGGTGCGCATTGTATGGGTGTTTGTTACATTACATTCACTAGTAGGAGTGAGAAAAACATCACGGGGTGGTGCGCATTGTATGGGTGTGTGTTACATTAGATTCATTAGTAGGAGTGAGAAAAACATCACGGGGTGGTGCGCATTGTATGGGTGTGTGTTACATTATCTTCACTAGTAGGAGTGAGAAAAACATCACGGGGTGGTGCGCATTGTATGGGTGTGTGTTACATTAGATTCACTAGTAGGAGGGAGAAAAACATCACGGGGTGGTGCGCATTGTATGGGTGTGTGTTACATTACATTCACTAGTAGGAGGGAGAAAAACATCACGGGGTGGTGCGCATTGTATGGGTGTGTGTTACATTACATTCACTAGTAGCATTGAGAAAAACATCACGGGGTGGTTCGCATTGTATGGGTGTGTGTTACATTACATTCACTAGTAGGAGTGAGAAAAACATCACGGGGTGGTGCGCATTGTATGGGTGTGTGTTACATTACATTCACTAGTAGGAGTGAGAAAACCATCACGGGGTGGTGCGCATTGTATGGGTGTGTGTTACATTACATTCACTAGTAGGAGTGAGAAAAACATCACGGGGTGGTGCGCATTGTATGGGTGTGTGTTACATTACATTCACTAGTAGGAGTGAGAAAAACATCACGGGGTGGTGCGCATTGTATGGGTGTGTGTCACATTAGATTCCCTAGTTGGAGTGAGAAAAGCATCACGGGGTGGTGCACATTGTATGGGTGTGTGCTACATTAGATTCACTAGTAGGAGTGAGAAAAACATCACGGGGTGGTGCGCATTGTATGGGTGTGTGTTACATTACATTCACTAGTAGGAGTGAGAAAAACATCACCGGGTGGTGCGCATTGTATGTGTGTGTGTTACATTACATTCACTAGTAGGAGTGAGAAAAACATCACGGGGTGGTGCGCATTGTATGGGTGTGTGTTACATTACTTTCACTAGTAGGAGTGAGAAAAACATCACGGGGTGGTGCGCATTGTATGGGTGTGTGTTACATTACATTCACTAGTAGGAGTAGGAAAAACATCACGGGGTGGTGCGCATTGTATGGGTGTGTGTTACATTACATTCACTAGTAGGAGTGAGAAAAACATCACGGGGTGATGCGCATTGTATGGGTGTGTGTTACATTACATTCACTAGTAGGAGTGAGAAAAACATCACGGGGTGGTGCGCATTGTATGGGTGTGTGTTACATTACATTCACTAGTAGGAGTGAGAAAAACATCACGGGGTGGTGCGCATTGTATGGGTGTGTGTTACATTACATTCACTAGTAGGAGTGAGAAAAACATCACGGGGTGGTGCGCATTGTATGGGTGTGTGTTTCATTACATTCACTAGTAGGAGTGAGAAAAACATCACGGGGTGGTGCGTATTGTATGGGTGTGTGTTACATTAGATTCATTAGTAGGAGTGAGAAAAACATCACGGGGTGGTGCGCATTGTATGGGTGTGTGTTACATTAGATTCACTAGTAAGAGTGAGAAAAACATCACGGGGTGGTGCGCATTGTATGGGTGTGTGTTACATTACATTCACTAGTAGGAGGGAGAAAAACATCACGGGGTGGTGCGCATTGTATGGGTGTGTGTTACATTACATTCACTAGTAGGAGTGAGAAAAACATCACGGGGTGGTGCGCATTGTATGGGTGTGTGTTACATTACATTCACTAGTAGGAGTGAGAAAAACATCACGGGGTGGTGCGCATTGTATGGGTGTGTGTTACATTAGATTCACAATTAGGAGTGAGAAAAACATCACCGGGTGGTGCGCATTGTATGGGTGTGTGTTACATTAGATTCACTAGTAGGAGTGAGAAAAACATCACGGGGTGGTGCGCATTGTATGGGTGTGTGTTACATTACGTTCACTAGTAGGAGTGAGAAAAACATCACGGGGTGGTGCGCATTGTATGGGTGTGTGTTACATTAGATTCACTAGTAGGAGTGAGAAAAACATCACGGGGTGGTGCGCATTGCATGGGTGTGTGTTACATTACATTCACTAGTAGGAGTGAGAAAAACATCACGTGGTGGTGCGCATTGTATGGGTGTGTGTTACATTACATTCACTAGTAGGAGTGAGAATAACATCACGGGGTGGTGCGCATTGTATGGGTGTGTGTTACATTACATTCACTAGTAGGAGTGAGAAAAACATCACGGGGTGGTGCGCATTGTATGGGTGTGTGTTACATTACATTCACTAGTAGGAGTGAGAAAAACATCACGGGGTGGTGCGCATTGTATGGGTGTGTGTTACATCAGATTCACTAGTAGGAGTGAGAAAGACATCACGGGGTGGTGCGCATTGTATGGGTGTGTGTTACATTACATTCACTAGTAGGAGTGAGAAAAACATCACGGGGTGGTGCGCATTGTATGGGTGTGTGTTACATTAGATTCACTAGTAGGAGTGAGAAAAACATCACGGGGTGGTGCGCATTGTATGGGTGTGTGTTACATTACATTCACTAGTAAGAGTGAGAAAAACATCACGGGGTGGTTCGCATTGTATGGGTGTGTGTTACATTACATTCACTAGTAGGAGTGAGAAAAACATCACGGGGTGGTGCGCATTGTATGGGTGTGTGTTACATTACATTCACTAGTAGGAGTGAGAAAAACATCACGGGGTGGTGCGCATTGTATGGGTGTGTGTTACATTACATTCACTACTAGGAGTGAGAAAAACATCACGGGGTGGTGCGCATTGTATGGGTGTGTGTTTCATTACATTCACTAGTAGGAGTGAGAAAAACATCACGGGGTGGTGCGTATTGTATGGGTGTGTGTTACATTAGATTCATTAGTAGGAGTGAGAAAAACATCACGGGGTGGTGCGCATTGTATGGGTGTGTGTTACATTAGATTCACTAGTAAGAGTGAGAAAAACATCACGGGGTGGTGCGCATTGTATGGGTGTGTGTTACATTACATTCACTAGTAGGAGGGAGAAAAACATCACGGGGTGGTGCGCATTGTATGGGTGTGTGTTACATTACATTCACTAGTAGGAGTGAGAAAAACATCACGGGGTGGTGCGCATTGTATGGGTGTGTGTTACATTAGATTCACAATTAGGAGTGAGAAAAACATCACCGGGTGGTGCGCATTGTATGGGTGTGTGTTACATTAGATTCACTAGTAGGAGTGAGAAAAACATCACGGGGTGGTGCGCATTGTATGGGTGTGTGTTACATTACGTTCACTAGTAGGAGTGAGAAAAACATCACGGGGTGGTGCGCATTGTATGGGTGTGTGTTACATTACATTCACTAGTAGGAGTGAGAAAAACATCACGGGGTGGTGCGCATTGTATGGGTGTGTGTTACATTAGATTCACAATTAGGAGTGAGAAAAACATCACCGGGTGGTGCGCATTGTATGGGTGTGTGTTACATTAGATTCACTAGTAGGAGTGAGAAAAACATCACGGGGTGGTGCGCATTGTATGGGTGTGTGTTACATTACGTTCACTAGTAGGAGTGAGAAAAACATCACGGGGTGGTGCGCATTGTATGGGTGTGTGTTACATTAGATTCACTAGTAGGAGTGAGAAAAACATCACGGGGTGGTGCGCATTGCATGGGTGTGTGTTACATTACATTCACTAGTAGGAGTGAGAAAAACATCACGTGGTGGTGCGCATTGTATGGGTGTGTGTTACATTACATTCACTAGTAGGAGTGAGAATAACATCACGGGGTGGTGCGCATTGTATGGGTGTGTGTTACATTACATTCACTAGTAGGAGTGAGAAAAACATCACGGGGTGGTGCGCATTGTATGGGTGTGTGTTACATTACATTCACTAGTAGGAGTGAGAAAAACATCACGGGGTGGTGCGCATTGTATGGGTGTGTGTTACATCAGATTCACTAGTAGGAGTGAGAAAGACATCACGGGGTGGTGCGCATTGTATGGGTGTGTGTTACATTACATTCACTAGTAGGAGTGAGAAAAACATCACGGGGTGGTGCGCATTGTATGGGTGTGTGTTACATTAGATTCACTAGTAGGAGTGAGAAAAACATCACGGGGTGGTGCGCATTGTATGGGTGTGTGTTACATTACATTCACTAGTAAGAGTGAGAAAAACATCACGGGGTGGTTCGCATTGTATGGGTGTGTGTTACATTACATTCACTAGTAGGAGTGAGAAAAACATCACGGGGTGGTGCGCATTGTATGGGTGTGTGTTACATTACATTCACTAGTAGGAGTGAGAAAAACATCACGGGGTGGTGCGCATTGTATGGGTGTGTGTTACATTACATTCACTACTAGGAGTGAGAAAAACATCACGGGGTGGTGCGCATTGTATGGGTGTGTGTTTCATTACATTCACTAGTAGGAGTGAGAAAAACATCACGGGGTGGTGCGTATTGTATGGGTGTGTGTTACATTAGATTCATTAGTAGGAGTGAGAAAAACATCACGGGGTGGTGCGCATTGTATGGGTGTGTGTTACATTAGATTCACTAGTAAGAGTGAGAAAAACATCACGGGGTGGTGCGCATTGTATGGGTGTGTGTTACATTACATTCACTAGTAGGAGGGAGAAAAACATCACGGGGTGGTGCGCATTGTATGGGTGTGTGTTACATTACATTCACTAGTAGGAGTGAGAAAAACATCACGGGGTGGTGCGCATTGTATGGGTGTGTGTTACATTAGATTCACAATTAGGAGTGAGAAAAACATCACCGGGTGGTGCGCATTGTATGGGTGTGTGTTACATTAGATTCACTAGTAGGAGTGAGAAAAACATCACGGGGTGGTGCGCATTGTATGGGTGTGTGTTACATTACGTTCACTAGTAGGAGTGAGAAAAACATCACGGGGTGGTGGGCATTGTATGGGTGTGTGTTACATTAGATTCACTAGTAGGAGTGAGAAAAACATCACGGGGTGGTGCGCATTGCATGGGTGTGTGTTACATTACATTCACTAGTAGGAGTGAGAAAAACATCACGTGGTGGTGCGCATTGTATGGGTGTGTGTTACATTACATTCACTACTAGGAGTGAGAAAAACATCACGGGGTGGTGCGCATTGTATGGGTGTGTGTTTCATTACATTCACTAGTAGGAGTGAGAAAAACATCACGGGGTGGTGCGTATTGTATGGGTGTGTGTTACATTAGATTCATTAGTAGGAGTGAGAAAAACATCACGGGGTGGTGCGCATTGTATGGGTGTGTGTTACATTAGATTCACTAGTAAGAGTGAGAAAAACATCACGGGGTGGTGCGCATTGTATGGGTGTGTGTTACATTACATTCACTAGTAGGAGGGAGAAAAACATCACGGGGTGGTGCGCATTGTATGGGTGTGTGTTACATTACATTCACTAGTAGGAGTGAGAAAAACATCACGGGGTGGTGCGCATTGTATGGGTGTGTGTTACATTAGATTCACAATTAGGAGTGAGAAAAACATCACCGGGTGGTGCGCATTGTATGGGTGTGTGTTACATTAGATTCACTAGTAGGAGTGAGAAAAACATCACGGGGTGGTGCGCATTGTATGGGTGTGTGTTACATTACGTTCACTAGTAGGAGTGAGAAAAACATCACGGGGTGGTGCGCATTGTATGGGTGTGTGTTACATTACATTCACTAGTAGGAGTGAGAAAAACATCACGGGGTGGTGCGCATTGTATGGGTGTGTGTTACATTAGATTCACAATTAGGAGTGAGAAAAACATCACCGGGTGGTGCGCATTGTATGGGTGTGTGTTACATTAGATTCACTAGTAGGAGTGAGAAAAACATCACGGGGTGGTGCGCATTGTATGGGTGTGTGTTACATTACGTTCACTAGTAGGAGTGAGAAAAACATCACGGGGTGGTGCGCATTGTATGGGTGTGTGTTACATTAGATTCACTAGTAGGAGTGAGAAAAACATCACGGGGTGGTGCTCATTGCATGGGTGTGTGTTACATTACATTCACTAGTAGGAGTGAGAAAAACATCACGTGGTGGTGCGCATTGTATGGGTGTGTGTTACATTACATTCACTAGTAGGAGTGAGAATAACATCACGGGGTGGTGCGCATTGTATGGGTGTGTGTTACATTACATTCACTAGTAGGAGTGAGAAAAACATCACGGGGTGGTGCGCATTGTATGGGTGTGTGTTACATTACATTCACTAGTAGGAGTGAGAAAAACATCACGGGGTGGTGCGCATTGTATGGGTGTGTGTTACATCAGATTCACTAGTAGGAGTGAGAAAGACATCACGGGGTGGTGCGCATTGTATGGGTGTGTGTTACATTACATTCACTAGTAGGAGTGAGAAAAACATCACGGGGTGGTGCGCATTGTATGGGTGTGTGTTACATTAGATTCACTAGTAGGAGTGAGAAAAACATCACGGGGTGGTGCGCATTGTATGGGTGTGTGTTACATTACATTCACTAGTAAGAGTGAGAAAAACATCACGGGGTGGTTCGCATTGTATGGGTGTGTGTTACATTACATTCACTAGTAGGAGTGAGAAAAACATCACGGGGTGGTGCGCATTGTATGGGTGTGTGTTACATTACATTCACTAGTAGGAGTGAGAAAAACATCACGGGGTGGTGCGCATTGTATGGGTGTGTGTTACATTACATTCACTACTAGGAGTGAGAAAAACATCACGGGGTGGTGCGCATTGTATGGGTGTGTGTTTCATTACATTCACTAGTAGGAGTGAGAAAAACATCACGGGGTGGTGCGTATTGTATGGGTGTGTGTTACATTAGATTCATTAGTAGGAGTGAGAAAAACATCACGGGGTGGTGCGCATTGTATGGGTGTGTGTTACATTAGATTCACTAGTAAGAGTGAGAAAAACATCACGGGGTGGTGCGCATTGTATGGGTGTGTGTTACATTACATTCACTAGTAGGAGGGAGAAAAACATCACGGGGTGGTGCGCATTGTATGGGTGTGTGTTACATTACATTCACTAGTAGGAGTGAGAAAAACATCACGGGGTGGTGCGCATTGTATGGGTGTGTGTTACATTAGATTCACAATTAGGAGTGAGAAAAACATCACCGGGTGGTGCGCATTGTATGGGTGTGTGTTACATTAGATTCACTAGTAGGAGTGAGAAAAACATCACGGGGTGGTGCGCATTGTATGGGTGTGTGTTACATTACGTTCACTAGTAGGAGTGAGAAAAACATCACGGGGTGGTGCGCATTGTATGGGTGTGTGTTACATTAGATTCACTAGTAGGAGTGAGAAAAACATCACGGGGTGGTGCGCATTGCATGGGTGTGTGTTACATTACATTCACTAGTAGGAGTGAGAAAAACATCACGTGGTGGTGCGCATTGTATGGGTGTGTGTTACATTACATTCACTAGTAGGAGTGAGAATAACATCACGGGGTGGTGCGCATTGTATGGGTGTGTGTTACATTACATTCACTAGTAGGAGTGAGAAAAACATCACGGGGTGGTGCGCATTGTATGGGTGTGTGTTACATTACATTCACTAGTAGGAGTGAGAAAAACATCACGGGGTGGTGCGCATTGTATGGGTGTGTGTTACATCAGATTCACTAGTAGGAGTGAGAAAGACATCACGGGGTGGTGCGCATTGTATGGGTGTGTGTTACATTACATTCACTAGTAGGAGTGAGAAAAACATCACGGGGTGGTGCGTATTGTATGGGTGTGTGTTACATTAGATTCACTAGTAGGAGTGAGAAAAACATCACGGGGTGGTGCGCATTGTATGGGTGTGTGTTACATTACATTCACTAGTAAGAGTGAGAAAAACATCACGGGGTGGTTCGCATTGTATGGGTGTGTGTTACATTACATTCACTAGTAGGAGTGAGAAAAACATCACGGGGTGGTGCGCATTGTATGGGTGTGTGTTACATTACATTTACTAGTAGGAGTGAGAAAAACATCACGGGGTAGTGCGCATTGTATGGGTGTGTGTTACATTACATTCACTACTAGGAGTGAGAAAAACATCACGGGGTGGTGTGAATCGGAGGGTCTGAATTAGGATAGGCAGTGAGTGGCAATGTAGGATGGAGAAAAGCACCGTGGGGTGGTCAGCATGGGGAGGTCAGGGAAAATGCAGTGGCAATGTAGGATAGGTTTCTCAAAAACATCACGGGGTGGTGCGCATTGTATGTGTGTGTGTTACATTACATTCACTAGTAGGAGTGAGAAAAACATCACGGGGTGGTGCGTATTGTATGGGTGTGTGTTACATTACATTCACTAGTAGGAGTGAGAAAAACATCACGGGGTGGTGCGCATTGTATGGGTGTGTGTTACATTACATTCACTAGTAGGAGTGAGAAAAACATCACGGGGTGGTGCGCATTGTATGGGTGTGTGTTACATTACATTCACTAGTAGGAGTGAGAAAAACATCACGGGGTGGTGCGTATTGTATGGGTGTGTGTTACATTAGATTCATTAGTAGGAGTGAGAAAAACATCACGGGGTGGTGCGCATTGTATGGGTGTGTGTTACATTAGATTCACTAGTAAGAGTGAGAAAAACATCACGGGGTGTTGCGCATTGTATGGGTGTGTGTTACATTAGATTCACTAGTAGGAGGGAGAAAAATATCACGGGGTGGTGCGCATTGTATGGGTGTGTGTTACATTACATTCACTAGTAGGAGGGAGAAAAACATCACGGGGTGGTGCGCATTGTATGGGTGTGTGTTACATTAAATTCACTAGTAGGATTGAGAAAAACATCACGGGGTGGTTCGCATTGTATGAGTGTGTGTTACATTACATTCACTAGTAGGAGTGAGAAAAACATCACGGGGTGGTGCGCATTGTATGGGTGTGTGTTACATTACATTCACTAGTAGGAGTGAGAAAAACATCAGGGGGGGTGCGCATTGTATGGGTGTGTGTTACATTAGATTCACAATTAGGAGTGAGAAAAACATCACCGGGTGGTGCGCATTGTATGGGTGTGTGTTACATTACATTCACTAGTAGGAGTGAAAAAAACATCACGGGGTGGTGCGCATTGTATGGGTGTGTGTTACATTACATTCACTAGTAGGAGTGAGAAAAACATCACGGGGTGGTGCGCATTGTATGGGTGTGTGTTACATTAGATTCACTAGTAGGAGTGAGAAAAACATCACGCGGTGGTGCGCATTGTATGGGTGTGTGTTACATTACATTCACTAGTAGGAGTGAGAAAAACATCACGGGGTGGTGCGCATTGTATGGGTGTGTGTTACATTACATTCACTAGTAGGAGTGAGAAAAACATCACGGGGTGGTGCGCATTGTATGGGTGTGTGTTACATTACATTCACTAGTAGGAGTGAGAAAAACATCACGGGGTGGTGCGCATTGTATGGGTGTGTGTTACATTAGATTCACAATTAGGAGTGAGAAAAACATCACCGGGTGGTGCGCATTGTATGGGTGTGTGTTACATTACATTCACTAGTTGGAGTGAGAAAAACATCACGGTGTAGTGCGCATTGTATGGGTGTGTGTTACATTAGATTCACTAGTAGGAGTGAGAAAAACATCACGGAGTGGTGCGCATTCTATGGGTGTGTGTTACATTACATTCACTAGTAGGAGTGAGAAAAACATCACGGGGTGGTGCGCATTGTATGGGTGTGTGTTACATTACATTCACTAGTAGGAGTGAGAAAAACATCACGGGGTGGTGCGCATTGTATGGGTGTGTGTTACATTACATTCACTAGTAGGAGTGAGAAAAACATCACGGGGTGGTGCGCATTGTATGGGTGTGTGTTACATTAGATTCACAATTAGGAGTGAGAAAAACATCACCGGGTGGTGCGCATTGTATGGGTGTGTGTTACATTACATTCACTAGTAGGAGTGAGAAAAACATCACGGGGTGGTGCGCATTGTATGGGTGTGTGTTACATTACATTCACTAGTAGGAGTGAGAAAAACATCACGGGGTGGTGCGCATTGTATGGGTGTGTGTTACATTAGATTCACTAGTAGGAGTGAGAAAAACATCTCGCGGTGGTGCGCATTGTATGGGTGTGTGTTACATTACATTCACTAGTTGGAGTGAGAAAAACATCACGGGGTGGTGCGCATTGTATGGGTGTGTGTTACATTACATTCACTAGTAGGAGTGAGAAAAACATCACGGCGTGGTGCGCATTGTATGGGTGTGTGTTACATTACATTCACTAGTAGGAGTGAGAAAAACATCACGGGGTGGTGCGCATTGTATGGGTGTGTGTTACATTACATTCACTAGTAGGAGTGAGAAAAACATCACGGGGTGGTGCGCATTGTATGGGTGTGTGTTACATTAGATTCACAATTAGGAGTGAGAAAAACATCACCGGGTGGTGCGCATTGTATGGGTGTGTGTTACATTAGATTCACTAGTAGGAGTGAGAAAAACATCACGGGGTGGTGCGCATTATATGGGTGTGTGTTACATTACGTTCACTAGTAGGAGTGAGAAAAACATCACGGGGTGGTGCGCATTGTATGGGTGTGTGTTACATTAGATTCACTAGTAGGAGTGAGAAAAACATCACGGGGTGGTGCGCATTGTATGGGTGTGTGTTACATTACATTCACTAGTAGGAGTGAGAAAAACATCACGGGGTGGTGCGCATTGTATGGGTGTGTGTTACATTACATTCACTAGTAGGAGTGAGAATAACATCACGGGGTGGTGCGCATTGTATGGGTGTGTGTTACATTACATTCACTAGTAGGAGTGAGAAAAACATCACGGGGTGGTGCGCATTGTATGGGTGTGTGTTACATTAGATTCACTAGTAGGAGTGAGAAAAACATCACGGGGTGGTGCGCTTTGTATGGGTGTGTGTTACATTACATTCACTAGTAGGAGTGAGAAAAACATCACGGGGTGGTGCGCATTGTATGGGTGTGTGTTACATTACATTCACTAGTAGGAGTGAGAAAAACATCACGGGGTGGTGCGCATTGTATGGGTGTGTGTTACATTACATTCACTAGTAGGAGTGAGAAAAACATCACGGGGTGGTGCGCATTGTATGGGTGTGTGTTACATTACATTCACTAGTAGGAGTGAGAAAAACATCACGGGGTAATGCGCATTGTATGGGTGTGTGTTACATTACATTCACTAGTAGGAGTGAGAAAAACATCACGGGGTGGTGCGCATTGTATGGGTGTGTGTTACATTACATTCACTAGTAGGAGTGATAAAAACATCACGGGGTGGTGCGCAATGTATGGGTTTGTGTTACATTACATTCACTAGTAGGAGGGAGAAAAACATCACGGGGTGGTGCGCATTGTATGGGTGTGTGTTACATCAGATTCACTAGTAGGAGTGAGAAAGACATCACGGGGTGGTGCGCATTGTATGGGTGTGTGTTACATTACATTCTCTAGTAGGAGTGAGAAAAACATCACGGGGTGGTGCGCATTGTGTGGGTGTGTGTTACATTAGATTCACTAGTAGGAGTGACAAAAACATCACGGGGTGGTGCACATTGTATGGGTGTGTGTTACATTACATCCACTAGTAAGAGAGAGACAAACATCACGGGGTGGTTCGCATTGTATGGGTGTGTGTTACATTACATTCACTAGTAGGAGTGAGAAAAACATCACGGGGTGGTGCGCATTGTATGGGTGTGTGTTACATTACATTTACTAGTAGGAGTGAGAAAAACATCACGGGGTAGTGCGCATTGTATGGGTGTCTGTTACATTACATTCACTACTAGGAGTGAGAAAAACATCACGGGGTGGTGTGAATCGGAGGGTCTGTATTAGGATAGGCAGTGAGTGGCAATGTAGGATGGAGAAAAGCACCGTGGGGTGGTCAGCATGGGGAGGTCAGGGAAAATGCAGTGGCAATGTAGGATAGGTTTCTCAAAAACATCACGGGGTGGTGCGCATTGTATGTGTGTGTGTTACATTACATTCACTAGTAGGAGTGAGAAAAACATCACGGGGTGGTGCGCATTGTATGGGTGTGTGTTACATTACATTCACTAGTAGGAGTGAGAAAAACATCAAGGGGTGGTGCGCATTGTATGGGTGTGTGTTACATTACATTCACTAGTAGGAGTGAGAAAAACATCACGGGGTGGTGCGCATTGTATGGGTGTGTGTTACATTACATTCACTAGTAGGAGTGAGAAAAACATCACGGGGTGGTGCGTATTGTATGGGTGTGTGTTACATTAGATTCATTAGTAGGAGTGAGAAAAACATCACGGGGTGGTGCGCATTGTATGGGTGTGTGTTACATTAGATTCACTAGTAAGAGTGAGAAAAACATCACGGGGTGGTGCGCATTGTATGGGTGTGTGTTACATTAGATTCACTAGTAGGAGGGAGAAAAATATCACGGGGTGGTGCGCATTGTATGGGTGTGTGTTACATTAGATTCACTAGTAGGAGGGAGAAAAATATCACGGGGTGGTGCGCCTTGTATGGGTGTGTGTTACACTAGATTCACTCGTAGGAGTGAGAAAAACATCACGGGGTGGTGCGCATTGTATGGGTGTGTGTTACATTACATTCACTAGTAGGAGTGAGAAAAACATCACGGGGTGGTGCGCATTGTATGGGTGTGTGTTACATTACGTTCACTACTAAGAGTGAGAAAAACATCACGGGGTGGTGTGAATCGGAGAGTCTGAATTAGGATAGGCAGTGAGTGGCAATGTAGGATGGAGAAAAGCACCACGGGGTGGTCAGCATGGGGAGGTCAGGGAAAATGCAGTGGCAATGTAGCATAGGATTCTCAAAAACATCACGGGGTGGTGCGCATTGTATGTGTGTGTGTTACATTACATTCACTAGTAGGAGTGAGAAAAACAGCACGGGGTGGTGCGCATTGTATGGGTGTGTGTTACATTACATTTACTAGTAGGAGTGAGAAAAACATCACGGGGTGGTGCGCATTGTATGGGTGTGTGTTACATTACATTCACTAGTAGGAGTGAGTAAAACATCACGGTGTGGTGCGCATTGTATGGGTGTTTGTTACATTACATTCACTAGTAGGAGTGAGAAAAACATCACGGGGTGGTGCGCATTGTATGGGTGTGTGTTACATTAAATTCACTAGTAGGAGTGAGAAAAACATCACGGGGTGGTGCGCATTGTATGGGTGTGTGTTACATTAGATTCACTAGTAGGAGTGAGAAAAACATCACGGGGTGGTGCGCATTGTATGGGTGTGTGTTACATTAGATTCACTAGTAGGAGGGAGAAAAACATCACGGGGTGGTGCGCATTGTATGGGTGTGTGTTACATTACATTCACTAGTAGGAGGGAGAAAAACATCACGGGGTGGTGCGCATTGTATGGGTGTGTGTTACATTACATTCACTAGTAGCATTGAGAAAAACATCACGGGGTGGTTCGCATTGTATGGGTGTGTGTTACATTACATTCACTAGTAGGAGTGAGAAAAACATCACGGGGTGGTGCGCATTGTATGGGTTTGTGTTACATTACATTCACTAGTAGGAGTGAGAAAACCATCACGGGCTGGTGCGCATTGTATGGGTGTGTGTTACATTACATTCACTAGTAGGAGTGAGAAAAACATCACGGGGTGGTGCGCATTGTATGGGTGTGTGTTACATTACATTCACTAGTAGGAGTGAGAAAAACATCACGGGGTGGTGCGCATTGTATGGGTGTGTGTCACATTAGATTCCCTAGTTGGAGTGAGAAAAGCATCACGGGGTGGTGCACATTGTATGGGTGTGTGCTACATTAGATTCACTAGTAGGAGTGAGAAAAACATCACGGGGTGGTGCGCATTGTATGGGTGTGTGTTACATTACATTCACTAGTAGGAGTGAGAAAAACATCACCGGGTGGTGCGCATTGTATGTGTGTGTGTTACGTTACATTCACTAGTAGGAGTGAGAAAAACATCACAGGGTGGTGCGCATTGTATGGGTGTGTGTTACATTACTTTCACTAGTAGGAGTGAGAAAAACATCACGGGGTGGTGCGCATTGTATGGGTGTGTGTTACATTACATTCACTAGTAGGAGTAGGAAAAACATCACGGGGTGGTGCGCATTGTATGGGTGTGTGTTACATTACATTCACTAGTAGGAGTGAGAAAAACATCACGGGGTGGTGCGCATTGTATGGGTGTGTGTTACATTACATGCACTAGTAGGAGTGAGAAAAACATCACGGGGTGGTGCGCATTGTATGGAAGTGTGTTACATTATATTCACTAGTAGGAGTGAGAAAAACATCACGGGGTGGTGCGCATTGTATGGGTGTGTGTTACATTACATTCACTGGTAGGAGTGAGAAAAACATCATGGGGTGGTGCGCATTGTATGGGTGTGTGTTACATTACATTCACTGGTAGGAGTGAGAAAAAAATCACGGGGTGGTGCGCATTGTATGGGTGTGTGTTACATTACATTCACTGGTAGGAGTGAGATAAACATCACGGGGTGGTGGGCATTGTATGGGTGTGTGTTACATTAGATTCACTGGTGGGAGTGAGAAAAACATCACGGTGTGGTGCGCATTGTATGGGTGTGTGTTACATTACATTCACTGGTAGGAGTGAGAAAAACATCACGGGGTGGTGCGCATTGTATGGGTATGTGTTACATTAGATTCACTAGTAGGAGTGAGAAAAACATCACGGGGTGGTGCGCATTGTATGGGTGTGTGTTACATTAGATTCACTGGTAGGAGTGAGAAAAACATCACGGGGTGGTGCGCATTGTATGGGTGTGTGTTACATTAGATTCACTAGCAGGAGTGAGAAAAACATCACGGGGTGGTGCGCATTGTATGGGTGTGTGTTACATTACATTCACTAGCAGGAGTGAGAAAAACATCACGGGGTGGTGCGCATTGTATGGGTGTGTGTTACATTAGATTCACTAGTAGGAGTGACAAAAACATCATGCGGTGGTGCGCATTGTATGGGTGTGTGTTACATTACATTCACTAGTAGGAGTGAGAAAAACATCACGGGGTGGTGCGCATTGTATGGGTGTGTGTTACATTACATTCACCAGTAGGAGTGAGAAAAACATCACGGGGTGGTGTGCATTGTATGGGTGTGTGTTACATTACATTCACTAGTAGGAGTGAGAAAAACATCACGGGGTGGTGCGCATTGTATGGGTGTGTGTTACATTACATTCACTAGTAGGAGTGAGAAAAACATCACGGGGTGGTGCGCATTGTATGGGTGTGTGTTACATTACATTCACTAGTAGGAGTGAGAAAAACATCACGGGGTGGTGCGCATTGTATGGGTGTGTGTTACATTACATTGACTAGTAGGAGTGAGAAAAATATCACGGGGTGGTGCGCATTGTATGGGTGTGTGTTACATTACATTCACTAGTAGGAGTGAGAAAAACATCACGGGGTGGTGCGCATTGTATGGGTGTGTGTTCATTACATTCACTAGTAGGAGTGAGAAAAACATCACGGGGTGGTGCGCATTGTATGGGTGTGTGTTACATTACATTCACTAGTAAGAGTGAGAAAAACATCACGGGGTGGTGCGCATTGTATGGGTGTGTGTTACATTACATTCACTAGTAGGAGTGAGAAAAACATCACGGGGTGGTGCGCATTGTATGGGTGTGTGTTACAGTAGATTCACTAGTAGGAGTGAGAAAAACATCACGGGGTGGTGCGCATTTTATGGGTGTGTGTTACATTAGATTCACTAGTAGGAGTGAGAAAAACATCACGGGGTGGTGCGCATTTTATGGGTGTGTGTTACATTAGATTCACTAGTAGGAGTGAGAAAAACATCACGGGGTGGTGCGAATTGCATGGGTGTTTGTTACATTACATTCACTAGTAGGAGTGAGAAAAACATCACGGGGTGGTGCGCATTGTATGGGTGTGTGTTACATTTCATTCACAAATAGGAGTGAGAAAAACATCACGTGGTGGTGCGCATTGTATGGGTGTGTGTTACATTACATTCACTAGTAGGAGTGAGAAAAACATCACGGGGTGGTGCGCATTGTATGGGTGTGTGTTACATTACATTCACTAGTAGGAGTGAGAAAAACATCACGGGGTGTTGCGCATTGTATGGGTGTGTGTTACATTACATTCACTAATAGGAGTGAGAAAAACATCATGGGGTGGTGCGCATTTTATGGGTGTGTGTTACATTACATTCACTAGTAGGAGTGAGAAAAACATCACGGGGTGGTGCGCATTGTATGGGTGTGTGTTACATTAGATTCACTAGTAGGTGTGAGAACAACATCACGGGGTGGTGCGCATTTTATGGGTGTGTGTTACATTAGATTCACAAGTAGGAGTGAGAAAAACATCACGGGGTGGTGCGCATTGTATGGGTGTGTGTTACATTACATTCACTAGTAGGAGTGAGAAAAACATCGCGGGGTGGTTCGCATTGTATGGGTGTGTGTTACATTAGATTCACTAGTAGGAGTGACAAAAACATCACGGGGTGGTGCGCATTGTATGAGTGTGTGTTACATTACATACACTAATAGGAGTGAGAAAAACATCATGGGGTGGTGCGCATTGTATGGGTGTGTGTTACATTACATTCACTAGTAGGAGTGAGAAAAACATCACGGGGTGGTGTGCATTCTATGGGTGTGTGTTACATTACATTCACTAGTAGGAGTGAGAAAAACATCACGGGGTGGTGCGCATTGTATGGGTGTGTGTTACATTACATTCACTAGTAGGAGTGAGAAAAACATCACGGGGTGGTGCGCATTGTATGGGTGTGTGTTACATTACATTCACTAGTAGGAGTGAGAAAAACATCACGGGGTGGTGCGCATTGTATGGGTGTGTGTTACATTACATTCACTAGTAGGAGTGAGAAAACCATCACGGGGTGGTTCGCATTGTATGGGTGTGTGTTACATTACATTCACTAGTAGGAGTGAGAAAAACATCACGGGGTGGTGCGCATTGTATGGGTGTGTGTTACATTAGATTCACTAGTTGGAGTGAGAAAAACATCACGGGGTGGTGCGCATTGTATGGGTGTGTGTTATATTAGATTCACTAGTAGGATTGAGAAAAACATCACGGGGTGGTGCGCATTGTATGGGTGTGTGTTACATTAGATTCACTAGTAGGAGTGAGAAAAACATCACCGGGTGGTGCGCATTGTATGGGTGTGTGTTACATTACATTCACTAGTAGGAGTGAGAAAAACATCACATGGTGGTGCGCATTGTATGGGTGTGTGTTACATTACATTCACTAGTAGGAGTGAGAAAAACATCACGGGGTGGTGCGCATTGTATGGGTGTGTGTTACATTACATTCACTAGTAGGAGTGAGAAAAACATCACGGGGTTGTGCGCATTGTATGGGTGTGTGTTACATTAGATTCACTAGTAGGAGTGAGAAAAACATCACGGGGTGGTGCGCATTGCATGGGTGTGTGTTACATTAGATTCACTAGTAGGAGTGAGAAAAACATCACGGGGTGGTGCGCATTGTATGGGTGTGTGTTACATTAGATTCACTAGTAGGAGTGAGAAAAACATCACGGGGTGGTGCGCATTGTATGGGTGTGTGTTACATTACATTCACTAGTAGGAGTGAGAAAAACATCACGGGGTGGTGCGCATTGTATGGGTGTGTGTTACATTACATTCACTAGTAGGAGTGAGAAAAACATCACGGGGTGGTGCGCATTGTATGGGTGTGTGTTACATTACATTCACTAGTAGGAGTGAGAAAAACATCACGGGGTGGTGCGCATTGTATGGGTGTGTGTTACATTACATTCACTAGTAGGAGTGAGAAAAACATCACGGGGTGGTGCGCATTGTATGGGTGTGTGTTACATTACATTCACTAGTAGGAGTGAGAAAAACATCACGGGGTGGTGCGCATTGTATGGGTGTGTGTTACATTACATTCACTAGTAGGAGTGAGAAAAACATCACGGGGTGGTGCGCATTGTATGGGTGTGTGTTACATTAGATTCACTAGTAGGAGGGAGAAAAACATCACGGGGTGGTGCGCATTGTATGGGTGTGTGTTACATTACATTCACTAGTAGGAGGGAGAAAAACATCACGGGGTGGTGCGCATTGTATGGGTGTGTGTTACATTACATTCACTAGTAGCATTGAGAAAAACATCACGGGGTGGTTCGCATTGTATGGGTGTGTGTTACATTACATTCACTAGTAGGAGTGAGAAAAACATCACGGGGTGGTGCGCATTGTATGGGTTTGTGTTACATTACATTCACTAGTAGGAGTGAGAAAACCATCACGGGCTGGTGCGCATTGTATGGGTGTGTGTTACATTACATTCACTAGTAGGAGTGAGAAAAACATCACGGGGTGGTGCGCATTGTATGGGTGTGTGTTACATTACATTCACTAGTAGGAGTGAGAAAAACATCACGGGGTGGTGCGCATTGTATGGGTGTGTGTCACATTAGATTCCCTAGTTGGAGTGAGAAAAGCATCACGGGGTGGTGCACATTGTATGGGTGTGTGCTACATTAGATTCACTAGTAGGAGTGAGAAAAACATCACGGGGTGGTGCGCATTGTATGGGTGTGTGTTACATTACATTCACTAGTAGGAGTGAGAAAAACATCACCGGGTGGTGCGCATTGTATGTGTGTGTGTTACGTTACATTCACTAGTAGGAGTGAGAAAAACATCACAGGGTGGTGCGCATTGTATGGGTGTGTGTTACATTACTTTCACTAGTAGGAGTGAGAAAAACATCACGGGGTGGTGCGCATTGTATGGGTGTGTGTTACATTACATTCACTAGTAGGAGTAGGAAAAACATCACGGGGTGGTGCGCATTGTATGGGTGTGTGTTACATTACATTCACTAGTAGGAGTGAGAAAAACATCACGGGGTGGTGCGCATTGTATGGGTGTGTGTTACATTACATGCACTAGTAGGAGTGAGAAAAACATCACGGGGTGGTGCGCATTGTATGGAAGTGTGTTACATTATATTCACTAGTAGGAGTGAGAAAAACATCACGGGGTGGTGCGCATTGTATGGGTGTGTGTTACATTACATTCACTGGTAGGAGTGAGAAAAACATCATGGGGTGGTGCGCATTGTATGGGTGTGTGTTACATTACATTCACTGGTAGGAGTGAGAAAAAAATCACGGGGTGGTGCGCATTGTATGGGTGTGTGTTACATTACATTCACTGGTAGGAGTGAGATAAACATCACGGGGTGGTGGGCATTGTATGGGTGTGTGTTACATTAGATTCACTGGTGGGAGTGAGAAAAACATCACGGTGTGGTGCGCATTGTATGGGTGTGTGTTACATTACATTCACTGGTAGGAGTGAGAAAAACATCACGGGGTGGTGCGCATTGTATGGGTATGTGTTACATTAGATTCACTAGTAGGAGTGAGAAAAACATCACGGGGTGGTGCGCATTGTATGGGTGTGTGTTACATTAGATTCACTGGTAGGAGTGAGAAAAACATCACGGGGTGGTGCGCATTGTATGGGTGTGTGTTACATTAGATTCACTAGCAGGAGTGAGAAAAACATCACGGGGTGGTGCGCATTGTATGGGTGTGTGTTACATTACATTCACTAGCAGGAGTGAGAAAAACATCACGGGGTGGTGCGCATTGTATGGGTGTGTGTTACATTAGATTCACTAGTAGGAGTGACAAAAACATCATGCGGTGGTGCGCATTGTATGGGTGTGTGTTACATTACATTCACTAGTAGGAGTGAGAAAAACATCACGGGGTGGTGCGCATTGTATGGGTGTGTGTTACATTACATTCACCAGTAGGAGTGAGAAAAACATCACGGGGTGGTGTGCATTGTATGGGTGTGTGTTACATTACATTCACTAGTAGGAGTGAGAAAAACATCACGGGGTGGTGCGCATTGTATGGGTGTGTGTTACATTACATTCACTAGTAGGAGTGAGAAAAACATCACGGGGTGGTGCGCATTGTATGGGTGTGTGTTACATTACATTCACTAGTAGGAGTGAGAAAAACATCACGGGGTGGTGCGCATTGTATGGGTGTGTGTTACATTACATTGACTAGTAGGAGTGAGAAAAATATCACGGGGTGGTGCGCATTGTATGGGTGTGTGTTACATTACATTCACTAGTAGGAGTGAGAAAAACATCACGGGGTGGTGCGCATTGTATGGGTGTGTGTTCATTACATTCACTAGTAGGAGTGAGAAAAACATCACGGGGTGGTGCGCATTGTATGGGTGTGTGTTACATTACATTCACTAGTAAGAGTGAGAAAAACATCACGGGGTGGTGCGCATTGTATGGGTGTGTGTTACATTACATTCACTAGTAGGAGTGAGAAAAACATCACGGGGTGGTGCGCATTGTATGGGTGTGTGTTACAGTAGATTCACTAGTAGGAGTGAGAAAAACATCACGGGGTGGTGCGCATTTTATGGGTGTGTGTTACATTAGATTCACTAGTAGGAGTGAGAAAAACATCACGGGGTGGTGCGCATTTTATGGGTGTGTGTTACATTAGATTCACTAGTAGGAGTGAGAAAAACATCACGGGGTGGTGCGAATTGCATGGGTGTTTGTTACATTACATTCACTAGTAGGAGTGAGAAAAACATCACGGGGTGGTGCGCATTGTATGGGTGTGTGTTACATTTCATTCACAAATAGGAGTGAGAAAAACATCACGTGGTGGTGCGCATTGTATGGGTGTGTGTTACATTACATTCACTAGTAGGAGTGAGAAAAACATCACGGGGTGGTGCGCATTGTATGGGTGTGTGTTACATTACATTCACTAGTAGGAGTGAGAAAAACATCACGGGGTGTTGCGCATTGTATGGGTGTGTGTTACATTACATTCACTAATAGGAGTGAGAAAAACATCATGGGGTGGTGCGCATTTTATGGGTGTGTGTTACATTACATTCACTAGTAGGAGTGAGAAAAACATCACGGGGTGGTGCGCATTGTATGGGTGTGTGTTACATTAGATTCACTAGTAGGTGTGAGAACAACATCACGGGGTGGTGCGCATTTTATGGGTGTGTGTTACATTAGATTCACAAGTAGGAGTGAGAAAAACATCACGGGGTGGTGCGCATTGTATGGGTGTGTGTTACATTACATTCACTAGTAGGAGTGAGAAAAACATCGCGGGGTGGTTCGCATTGTATGGGTGTGTGTTACATTAGATTCACTAGTAGGAGTGACAAAAACATCACGGGGTGGTGCGCATTGTATGAGTGTGTGTTACATTACATACACTAATAGGAGTGAGAAAAACATCATGGGGTGGTGCGCATTGTATGGGTGTGTGTTACATTACATTCACTAGTAGGAGTGAGAAAAACATCACGGGGTGGTGTGCATTCTATGGGTGTGTGTTACATTACATTCACTAGTAGGAGTGAGAAAAACATCACGGGGTGGTGCGCATTGTATGGGTGTGTGTTACATTACATTCACTAGTAGGAGTGAGAAAAACATCACGGGGTGGTGCGCATTGTATGGGTGTGTGTTACATTACATTCACTAGTAGGAGTGAGAAAAACATCACGGGGTGGTGCGCATTGTATGGGTGTGTGTTACATTACATTCACTAGTAGGAGTGAGAAAACCATCACGGGGTGGTTCGCATTGTATGGGTGTGTGTTACATTACATTCACTAGTAGGAGTGAGAAAAACATCACGGGGTGGTGCGCATTGTATGGGTGTGTGTTACATTAGATTCACTAGTTGGAGTGAGAAAAACATCACGGGGTGGTGCGCATTGTATGGGTGTGTGTTATATTAGATTCACTAGTAGGATTGAGAAAAACATCACGGGGTGGTGCGCATTGTATGGGTGTGTGTTACATTAGATTCACTAGTAGGAGTGAGAAAAACATCACCGGGTGGTGCGCATTGTATGGGTGTGTGTTACATTACATTCACTAGTAGGAGTGAGAAAAACATCACATGGTGGTGCGCATTGTATGGGTGTGTGTTACATTACATTCACTAGTAGGAGTGAGAAAAACATCACGGGGTGGTGCGCATTGTATGGGTGTGTGTTACATTACATTCACTAGTAGGAGTGAGAAAAACATCACGGGGTTGTGCGCATTGTATGGGTGTGTGTTACATTAGATTCACTAGTAGGAGTGAGAAAAACATCACGGGGTGGTGCGCATTGCATGGGTGTGTGTTACATTAGATTCACTAGTAGGAGTGAGAAAAACATCACGGGGTGGTGCGCATTGTATGGGTGTGTGTTACATTAGATTCACTAGTAGGAGTGAGAAAAACATCACGGGGTGGTGCGCATTGTATGGGTGTGTGTTACATTACATTCACTAGTAGGAGTGAGAAAAACATCACGGGGTGGTGCGCATTGTATGGGTGTGTGTTACATTACATTCACTAGTAGGAGTGAGAAAAACATCACGGGGTGGTGCGCATTGTATGGGTGTGTGTTACATTACATTCACTAGTAGGAGTGAGAAAAACATCACGGGGTGGTGCGCATTGTATGGGTGTGTGTTACATTACATTCACTAGTAGGAGTGAGAAAAACATCACGGGGTGGTGCGCATTGTATGGGTGTGTGTTACATTACATTCACTAGTAGGAGTGAGAAAAACATCACGGGGTGGTGCGCATTGTATGGGTGTGTGTTACATTACATTCACTAGTAGGAGTGAGAAAAACATCACGGGGTGGTGCGCATTGTATGGGTGTGTGTTACATTACATTCACTAGTAGGAGTGAGAAAAACATCACGGGGTGGTGCGCATTGTACGGGTGTGTGTTACATTACATTCACTAGTAGGAGTGAGAAAAACATCACGGGGTGGTGCGCATTTTATGGGTGTGTGTTACATTACATTCACTAGTAAGTGTGAGAAAAACATCACGGGGTGGTGCGCATTGTATGGGTGTGTGTTACATTACATTCACTAGTAGGAGTGAGAAAAACATCACGGGGTGGTGCGCATTGTATGGGTGTGTGTTCATTACATTCACTAGTAGGAGTGAGAAAAACATCACGGGGTGGTGCGCATTGTATGGGTGTGTGTTACATTACATTCACTAGTAAGAGTGAGAAAAACATCACGGGGTGGTGCGCATTGTATGGGTGTGTGTTACATTACATTCACTAGTAGGAGTGAGAAAAACATCACGGGGTGGTGCGCATTGTATGGGTGTGTGTTACAGTAGATTCACTAGTAGGGGTGAGAAAAACACCACGGGGTGGTGCGCATTGTATGGGTGTGTGTTACATTAGATTCACTAGTAGGAGTGAGAAAAACATCACGGGGTAGTGCGCATTTTATGGGTGTGTGTTACATTAGATTCACTAGTAGGAGTGAGAAAAACATCACGGGGTGGTGCGCATTGTATGGGTGTGTGTTACATTACATTCACTGGTAGGAGTGAGAAAAACATCATGGGGTGGTGCGCATTGTATGGGTGTGTGTTACATTACATTCACTGGTAGGAGTGAGAAAAAAATCACGGGGTGGTGCGCATTGTATGGGTGTGTGTTACATTACATTCACTGGTAGGAGTGAGATAAACATCACGGGGTGGTGGGCATTGTATGGGTGTGTGGTACATTAGATTCACTGGTGGGAGTGAGAAAAACATCACGGTGTGGTGCGCATTGTATGGGTGTGTGTTACATTACATTCACTGGTAGGAGTGAGAAAAACATCACGGGGTGGTGCGCATTGTATGGGTATGTGTTACATTAGATTCACTAGTAGGAGTGAGAAAAACATCACGGGGTGGTGCGCATTGTATGGGTGTGTGTTACATTAGATTCACTGGTAGGAGTGAGAAAAACATCACGGGGTGGTGCGCATTGTATGGGTGTGTGTTACATTAGATTCACTAGCAGGAGTGAGAAAAACATCACGGGGTGGTGCGCATTGTATGGGTGTGTGTTACATTACATTCACTAGCAGGAGTGAGAAAAACATCACGGGGTGGTGCGCATTGTATGGGTGTGTGTTACATTAGATTCACTAGTAGGAGTGACAAAAACATCATGCGGTGGTGCGCATTGTATGGGTGTGTGTTACATTACATTCACTAGTAGGAGTGAGAAAAACATCACGGGGTGGTGCGCATTGTATGGGTGTTTGTTACATTACATTCACCAGTAGGAGTGAGAAAACATCACGGGGTGGTGTGCATTGTATGGGTGTGTGTTACATTACATTCACTAGTAGGAGTGAGAAAAACATCACGGGGTGGTGCGCATTGTATGGGTGTGTGTTACATTACATTCACTAGTAGGAGTGAGAAAAACATCACGGGGTGGTGCGCATTGTATGGGTGTGTGTTACATTACATTCACTAGTAGGAGTGAGAAAAACATCACGGGGTGGTGCGCATTGTATGGGTGTGTGTTACATTACATTGACTAGTAGGAGTGAGAAAAATATCACGGGGTGGTGCGCATTGTATGGGTGTGTGTTACATTACATTCACTAGTAGGAGTGAGAAAAACATCACGGGGTGGTGCGCATTGTATGGGTGTGTGTTCATTACATTCACTAGTAGGAGTGAGAAAAACATCACGGGGTGGTGCGCATTGTATGGGTGTGTGTTACATTACATTCACTAGTAAGAGTGAGAAAAACATCACGGGGTGGTGCGCATTGTATGGGTGTGTGTTACATTACATTCACTAGTAGGAGTGAGAAAAACATCACGGGGTGGTGCGCATTGTATGGGTGTGTGTTACAGTAGATTCACTAGTAGGAGTGAGAAAAACATCACGGGGTGGTGCGCATTGTATGGGTGTGTGTTACATTAGATTCACTAGTAGGAGTGAGAAAAACATCACGGGGTAGTGCGCATTTTATGGGTGTGTGTTACATTAGATACACTAGTAGGAGTGAGAAAAACATCACGGGGTGGTGCGAATTGCATGGGTGTTTGTTACATTACATTCACTAGTAGGAGTGAGAAAAACATCACGGGGTGGTGCGCATTGTATGGGTGTGTGTTACATTTCATTCACAAATAGGAGTGAGAAATACATCACGTGGTGGTGCGCATTGTATGGGTGTGTGTTACATTACATTCACTAGTAGGAGTGAGAAAAACATCACGGGGTGGTGCGCATTGTATGGGTGTGTGTTACATTACATTCACTAGTAGGAGTGAGAAAAACATCACGGGGTGTTGCGCATTGTATGGGTGTGTGTTACATTACATTCACTAATAGGAGTGAGAAAAACATCATGGGGTGGTGCGCATTTTATGGGTGTGTGTTACATTACATTCACTAGTAGGAGTGAGAAAAACATCACGGGGTGGTGCGCATTGTATGGGTGTGTGTTACATTAGATTCACTAGTAGGAGTGAGAACAACATCACGGGGTGGTGCGCATTTTATGGGTGTGTGTTACATTAGATTCACAAGTAGGAGTGAGAAAAACATCACGGGGTGGTGCGCATTGTATGGGTGTGTGTTACATTACATTCACTAGTAGGAGTGAGAAAAACATCGCGGGGTGGTTCGCATTGTATGGGTGTGTGTTACATTAGATTCACTAGTAGGAGTGACAAAAACATCACGGGGTGGTGCGCATTGTATGAGTGTGTGTTACATTACATACACTAATAGGAGTGAGAAAAACATCATGGGGTGGTGCGCATTGTATGGGTGTGTGTTACATTACATTCACTAGTAGGAGTGAGAAAAACATCACGGGGTGGTGTGCATTCTATGGGTGTGTGTTACATTACATTCACTAGTAGGAGTGAGAAAAACATCACGGGGTGGTGCGCATTGTATGGGTGTGTGTTACATTACATTCACTAGTAGGAGTGAGAAAAACATCACGGGGTGGTGCGCATTGTATGGGTGTGTGTTACATTACATTCACTAGTAGGAGTGAGAAAAACATCACGGGGTGGTGCGCATTGTATGGGTGTGTGTTACATTACATTCACTAGTAGGAGTGAGAAAACCATCACGGGGTGGTGCGCATTGTATGGGTGTGTGTTACATTACATTCACTAGTAGGAGTGAGAAAAACATCACGGGGTGGTGCGCATTGTATGGGTGTGTGTTACATTAGATTCACTAGTTGGAGTGAGAAAAACATCACGGGGTGGTGCGCATTGTATGGGTGTGTGTTACATTAGATTCACTAGTAGGATTGAGAAAAACATCACGGGGTGGTGCGCATTGTATGGGTGTGTGTTACATTAGATTCACTAGTAGGAGTGAGAAAAACATCACCGGGTGGTGCGCATTGTATGGGTGTGTGTTACATTACATTCACTAGTAGGAGTGAGAAAAACATCACATGGTGGTGCGCATTGTATGGGTGTGTGTTACATTACATTCACTAGTAGGAGTGAGAAAAACATCACGGGGTGGTGCGCATTGTATGGGTGTGTGTTACATTACATTCACTAGTAGGAGTGAGAAAAACATCACGGGGTTGTGCGCATTGTATGGGTGTGTGTTACATTACATTCACTGGTAGGAGTGAGAAAAACATCATGGGGTGGTGCGCATTGTATGGGTGTGTGTTACATTACATTCACTGGTAGGAGTGAGAAAAAAATCACGGGGTGGTGCGCATTGTATGGGTGTGTGTTACATTACATTCACTGGTAGGAGTGAGATAAACATCACGGGGTGGTGGGCATTGTATGGGTGTGTGGTACATTAGATTCACTGGTGGGAGTGAGAAAAACATCACGGTGTGGTGCGCATTGTATGGGTGTGTGTTACATTACATTCACTGGTAGGAGTGAGAAAAACATCACGGGGTGGTGCGCATTGTATGGGTATGTGTTACATTAGATTCACTAGTAGGAGTGAGAAAAACATCACGGGGTGGTGCGCATTGTATGGGTGTGTGTTACATTAGATTCACTGGTAGGAGTGAGAAAAACATCACGGGGTGGTGCGCATTGTATGGGTGTGTGTTACATTAGATTCACTAGCAGGAGTGAGAAAAACATCACGGGGTGGTGCGCATTGTATGGGTGTGTGTTACATTACATTCACTAGCAGGAGTGAGAAAAACATCACGGGGTGGTGCGCATTGTATGGGTGTGTGTTACATTAGATTCACTAGTAGGAGTGACAAAAACATCATGCGGTGGTGCGCATTGTATGGGTGTGTGTTACATTACATTCACTAGTAGGAGTGAGAAAAACATCACGGGGTGGTGCGCATTGTATGGGTGTTTGTTACATTACATTCACCAGTAGGAGTGAGAAAACATCACGGGGTGGTGTGCATTGTATGGGTGTGTGTTACATTACATTCACTAGTAGGAGTGAGAAAAACATCACGGGGTGGTGCGCATTGTATGGGTGTGTGTTACATTACATTCACTAGTAGGAGTGAGAAAAACATCACGGGGTGGTGCGCATTGTATGGGTGTGTGTTACATTACATTCACTAGTAGGAGTGAGAAAAACATCACGGGGTGGTGCGCATTGTATGGGTGTGTGTTACATTACATTGACTAGTAGGAGTGAGAAAAATATCACGGGGTGGTGCGCATTGTATGGGTGTGTGTTACATTACATTCACTAGTAGGAGTGAGAAAAACATCACGGGGTGGTGCGCATTGTATGGGTGTGTGTTCATTACATTCACTAGTAGGAGTGAGAAAAACATCACGGGGTGGTGCGCATTGTATGGGTGTGTGTTACATTACATTCACTAGTAAGAGTGAGAAAAACATCACGGGGTGGTGCGCATTGTATGGGTGTGTGTTACATTACATTCACTAGTAGGAGTGAGAAAAACATCACGGGGTGGTGCGCATTGTATGGGTGTGTGTTACAGTAGATTCACTAGTAGGAGTGAGAAAAACATCACGGGGTGGTGCGCATTGTATGGGTGTGTGTTACATTAGATTCACTAGTAGGAGTGAGAAAAACATCACGGGGTAGTGCGCATTTTATGGGTGTGTGTTACATTAGATACACTAGTAGGAGTGAGAAAAACATCACGGGGTGGTGCGAATTGCATGGGTGTTTGTTACATTACATTCACTAGTAGGAGTGAGAAAAACATCACGGGGTGGTGCGCATTGTATGGGTGTGTGTTACATTTCATTCACAAATAGGAGTGAGAAATACATCACGTGGTGGTGCGCATTGTATGGGTGTGTGTTACATTACATTCACTAGTAGGAGTGAGAAAAACATCACGGGGTGGTGCGCATTGTATGGGTGTGTGTTACATTACATTCACTAGTAGGAGTGAGAAAAACATCACGGGGTGTTGCGCATTGTATGGGTGTGTGTTACATTACATTCACTAATAGGAGTGAGAAAAACATCATGGGGTGGTGCGCATTTTATGGGTGTGTGTTACATTACATTCACTAGTAGGAGTGAGAAAAACATCACGGGGTGGTGCGCATTGTATGGGTGTGTGTTACATTAGATTCACTAGTAGGAGTGAGAACAACATCACGGGGTGGTGCGCATTTTATGGGTGTGTGTTACATTAGATTCACAAGTAGGAGTGAGAAAAACATCACGGGGTGGTGCGCATTGTATGGGTGTGTGTTACATTACATTCACTAGTAGGAGTGAGAAAAACATCGCGGGGTGGTTCGCATTGTATGGGTGTGTGTTACATTAGATTCACTAGTAGGAGTGACAAAAACATCACGGGGTGGTGCGCATTGTATGAGTGTGTGTTACATTACATACACTAATAGGAGTGAGAAAAACATCATGGGGTGGTGCGCATTGTATGGGTGTGTGTTACATTACATTCACTAGTAGGAGTGAGAAAAACATCACGGGGTGGTGTGCATTCTATGGGTGTGTGTTACATTACATTCACTAGTAGGAGTGAGAAAAACATCACGGGGTGGTGCGCATTGTATGGGTGTATGTTACATTACATTCACTAGTAGGAGTGAGAAAAACATCACGGGGTGGTGCGCATTGTATGGGTGTGTGTTACATTACATTCACTAGTAGGAGTGAGAAAAACATCACGGGGTGGTGCGCATTGTATGGGTGTGTGTTACATTACATTCACTAGTAGGAGTGAGAAAACCATCACGGGGTGGTGCGCATTGTATGGGTGTGTGTTACATTACATTCACTAGTAGGAGTGAGAAAAACATCACGGGGTGGTGCGCATTGTATGGGTGTGTGTTACATTAGATTCACTAGTTGGAGTGAGAAAAACATCACGGGGTGGTGCGCATTGTATGGGTGTGTGTTACATTAGATTCACTAGTAGGATTGAGAAAAACATCACGGGGTGGTGCGCATTGTATGGGTGTGTGTTACATTAGATTCACTAGTAGGAGTGAGAAAAACATCACCGGGTGGTGCGCATTGTATGGGTGTGTGTTACATTACATTCACTAGTAGGAGTGAGAAAAACATCACATGGTGGTGCGCATTGTATGGGTGTGTGTTACATTACATTCACTAGTAGGAGTGAGAAAAACATCACGGGGTGGTGCGCATTGTATGGGTGTGTGTTACATTACATTCACTAGTAGGAGTGAGAAAAACATCACGGGGTTGTGCGCATTGTATGGGTGTGTGTTACATTAGATTCACTAGTAGGAGTGAGAAAAACATCACGGGGTGGTGCGCATTGCATGGGTGTGTGTTACATTAGATTCACTAGTAGGAGTGAGAAAAACATCACGGGGTGGTGCGCATTGTATGGGTGTGTGTTACATTAGATTCACTAGTAGGAGTGAGAAAAACATCACGGGGTGGTGCGCATTGTATGGGTGTGTGTTACATTACATTCACTAGTAGGAGTGAGAAAAACATCACGGGGTGGTGCGCATTGTATGGGTGTGTGTTACATTACATTCACTAGTAGGAGTGAGAAAAACATCACGGGGTGGTGCGCATTGTATGGGTGTGTGTTACATTACATTCACTAGTAGGAGTGAGAAAAACATCACGGGGTGGTGCGCATTGTATGGGTGTGTGTTACATTACATTCACTAGTAGGAGTGAGAAAAACATCACGGGGTGGTGCGCATTGTATGGGTGTGTGTTACATTACATTCACTAGTAGGAGTGAGAAAAACATCACGGGGTGGTGCGCATTGTATGGGTGTGTGTTACATTACATTCACTAGTAGGAGTGAGAAAAACATCACGGGGTGGTGCGCATTGTATGGGTGTGTGTTACATTACATTCACTAGTAGGAGTGAGAAAAACATCACGGGGTGGTGCGCATTGTACGGGTGTGTGTTACATTACATTCACTAGTAGGAGTGAGAAAAACATCACGGGGTGGTGCGCATTTTATGGGTGTGTGTTACATTACATTCACTAGTAAGTGTGAGAAAAACATCACGGGGTGGTGCGCATTGTATGGGTGTGTGTTCATTACATTCACTAGTAGGAGTGAGAAAAACATCACGGGGTGGTGCGCATTGTATGGGTGTGTGTTACATTACATTCACTAGTAAGAGTGAGAAAAACATCACGGGGTGGTGCGCATTGTATGGGTGTGTGTTACATTACATTCACTAGTAGGAGTGAGAAAAACATCACGGGGTGGTGCGCATTGTATGGGTGTGTGTTACAGTAGATTCACTAGTAGGGGTGAGAAAAACACCACGGGGTGGTGCGCATTGTATGGGTGTGTGTTACATTAGATTCACTAGTAGGAGTGAGAAAAACATCACGGGGTAGTGCGCATTTTATGGGTGTGTGTTACATTAGATTCACTAGTAGGAGTGAGAAAAACATCACGGGGTGGTGCGAATTGCATGGGTGATTGTTACATTACATTCACTAGTAGGAGTGAGAAAAACATCACGGGGTGGTGCGCATTGTATGGGTGTGTGTTACATTTCATTCACAAATAGGAGTGAGAAAAACATCACGTGGTGGTGCGCATTGTATGGGTGTGTGTTACATTACATTCACTAGTGGGAGTGAGAAAAACATCACGGGGTGGTGCGCATTGTATGGGTGTGTGTTACATTACATTCACTAGTAGGAGTGAGAAAAACATCACGGGGTGTTGCGCATTGTATGGGTGTGTGTTACATTACATTCACTAATAGGAGTGAGAAAAACATCATGGGGTGGTGCGCATTTTATGGGTGTGTGTTACATTACATTCACTAGTAGGAGTGAGAAAAACATCACGGGGTGGTGCGCATTGTATGGGTGTGTGTTACATTAGATTCACTAGTAGGAGTGAGAACAACATCACGGGGTGGTGCGCATTTTATGGGTGTGTGTTACATTAGATTCACAAGTAGGAGTGAGAAAAACATCACGGGGTGGTGCGCATTGTATGGGTGTGTGTTACATTACATTCACTAGTAGGAGTGAGAAAAACATCGCGGGGTGGTTCGCATTGTATGGGTGTGTGTTACATTAGATTCACTAGTAGGAGTGACAAAAACATCACGGGGTGGTGCGCATTGTATGGGTGTGTGTTACATTACATACACTAATAGGAGTGAGAAAAACATCATGGGGTGGTGCGCATTGTATGGGTGTGTGTTACATTACATTCACTAGTAGGAGTGAGAAAAACATCACGGGGTGGTGCGCATTCTATGGGTGTGTGTTACATTACATTCACTAGTAGGAGTGAGAAAAACATCACGGGGTGGTGCGCATTGTATGGGTGTGTGTTACATTACATTCACTAGTAGGAGTGAGAAAAACATCACGGGGTGGTGCGCATTGTATGGGTGTGTGTTACATTACATTCACTAGTAGGAGTGAGAAAAACATCACGGGGTGGTGCGCATTGTATGGGTGTGTGTTACATTACATTCACTAGTAGGAGTGAGAAAACTATCACGGGGTGGTGCGCATTGTATGGGTGTGTGTTACATTAGATTCACTAGTAGGAGTGAGAAAACCATCACGGGGTGGTGCGCATTGTATGGGTGTGTGTTACATTAGATTCACTAGTAGGAGTGAGAAAAACATCACGGGGTGGTGCGAATTGTATGGGTGTGTGTTACATTAGATTCCCTAGTTGGAGTGATAAAAACATCACGGGGTGGTGCGCATTGTATGGGTGTGTGTTACATTAGATTCACTAGTAGGATTGAGAAAAACATCACGGGGTGGTGCGCATTGTATGGGTGTGTGTTACATTACATTCACTAGTAGGAGTGAGAAAAACATCACGGGGTGGTGCGCATTGTATGGGTGTGTGTTACATTACATTTACTAGTAGGAGTGAGAAAAACATCACGGGGTGGTGCGAATTGTATGGGTGTGTGTTACATTAGATTCTCTAGTTGGAGTGAGAAAAACATCACGGGGTGGTGCGCATTGTATGGGTGTGTGTTACATTAGATTCACTAGTAGGATTGAGAAAAACATCACGGGGTGGTGCGCATTGTATGGGTGTGTGTTACATTAGATTCACTAGTAGGAGTGAGAAAAACATCACGGGGTGGTGCGCATTGTATGGGTGTGTGTTACATTACATTCACTAGTAGGAGTGAGAAAAACATCACGGGGTGGTGCGCATTGTATGGGTGTGTGTTACATTACATTCACTAGTAGGAGTGAGAAAAACATCACGGGGTGGTGCGCATTGTATGGGTGTGTGTTACATTACATTCACTAGTAGGAGTGAGAAAAACATCACGGGGTGGTGCGCATTGTATGGGTGTGTGTTACATTACATTCACTAGTAGGAGTGAGAAAAACATCACGGGGTGGTGCGCATTTTATGGGTGTGTGTTACATTACATTCACTAGTAAGTGTGAGAAAAACATCACGGGGTGGTGCGCATTGTATGGGTGTGTGTTACATTACATTCACTAGTAGGAGTGAGAAAAACATCACGGGGTGGTGCGCATTGTATGGGTGTGTGTTCATTACATTCACTAGTAGGAGTGAGAAAAACATCACGGGGTGGTGCGCATTGTATGGGTGTGTGTTACATTACATTCACTAGTAGGAGTGAGAAAAACATCACGGGGTGGTGCGCATTGTATGGGTGTGTGTTACATTACATTCACTAGTAGGAGTGAGAAAAACATCACGGGGTGGTGCGCATTGTATGGGTGTGTGTTACAGTAGATTCACTAGTAGGAGTGAGAAAAACACCACGGGGTGGTGCGCATTGTATGGGTGTGTGTTACATTAGATTCACTAGTAGGAGTGAGAAAAACATCACGGGGTAGTGCGCATTTTATGGGTGTGTGTTACATTAGATTCACTAGTAGGAGTGAGAAAAACATCACGGGGTGGTGCGAATTGCATGGGTGATTGTTACATTACATTCACTAGTAGGAGTGAGAAAAACATCACGGGGTGGTGCGCATTGTATGGGTGTGTGTTACATTTCATTCACAAATAGGAGTGAGAAAAACATCACGTGGTGGTGCGCATTGTATGGGTGTGTGTTACATTACATTCACTAGTAGGAGTGAGAAAAACATCACGGGGTGGTGCGCATTGTATGGGTGTGTGTTACATTACATTCACTAGTAGGAGTGAGAAAAACATCACGGGGTGGTGCGCATTGTATGGGTGTGTGTTACATTACATTCACTAGTAGGAGTGAGAATAACATCACGGGGTGGTGCGCATTGTATGGGTGTGTGTTACATTACATTCACTAGTAGGAGTGAGAAAAACATCACGGGGTGGTGCGCATTGTATGGGTGTGTGTTACATTAGATTCACTAGTAGGAGTGAGAAAAACATCACGGGGTGGTGCGCTTTGTATGGGTGTGTGTTACATTACATTCACTAGTAGGAGTGAGAAAAACATCGCGGGGTGGTTCGCATTGTATGGGTGTGTGTTACATTAGATTCACTAGTAGGAGTGACAAAAACATCACGGGGTGGTGCGCATTGTATGGGTGTGTGTTACATTAGATTCACTAGTAGGAGTGAGAAAAACATCACGGGGTGGTGCGCATTGTATGGGTGTGTGTTACATTACATTCACTAGTAGGAGTGAGAACAACATCACGGGGTGGTGCGCATTTTATGGGTGTGTGTTACATTACATTCACTAGTAGGAGTGAGAAAAACATCACGGGGTGGTGCGCATTGTATGGGTGTGTGTTACATTAGATTCACTAGTAGGAGTGAGAAAAACATCACGGGGTGGTGCGCATTGTATGGGTGTGTGTTACATTACATTCACTAGTAGGAGTGAGAAAAATATCGCGGGGTGGTTCACATTGTATGGGTGTGTGTTACATTAGATTCACTAGTAGGAGTGACAAAAACATCACGGGGTGGTGCGCATTGTATGGGTGTGTGTTACATTACATACACTAATAGGAGTGAGAAAAACATCATGGGGTGGTGCGCATTGTATGGGTGTGTGTTACATTACATTCACTAGTAGGAGTGAGAAAAACATCACGGGGTGGTGCGCATTCTATGGGTGTGTGTTACATTACATTCACTAGTAGGAGTGAGAAAAACATCACGGGGTGGTGCGCATTGTATGGGTGTGTGTTACATTACATTCACTAGTAGGAGTGAGAAAAACATCACGGGGTGGTGCGCATTGTATGGGTGTGTGTTACATTACATTCACTAGTAGGAGTGAGAAAAACATCACTTGGTGGTGCGCATTGTATGGGTGTGTGTTACATTACATTCACTAGTAGGAGTGAGAAAAACATCACGGGGTGGTGCGCATTGTATGGGTGTGTGTTACAGTAGATTCACTAGTAGGAGTGAGAAAAACACCACGGGGTGGTGCGCATTGTATGGGTGTGTGTTACATTAGATTCACTAGTAGGAGTGAGAAAAACATCACGGGGTAGTGCGCATTTTATGGGTGTGTGTTACATTAGATTCACTAGTAGGAGTGAGAAAAACATCACGGGGTGGTGCGAATTGCATGGGTGATTGTTACATTACATTCACTAGTAGGAGTGAGAAAAACATCACGGGGTGGTGCGCATTGTATGGGTGTGTGTTACATTTCATTCACAAATAGGAGTGAGAAAAACATCACGTGGTGGTGCGCATTGTATGGGTGTGTGTTACATTACATTCACTAGTAGGAGTGAGAAAAACATCACGGGGTGGTGCGCATTGTATGGGTGTGTGTTACATTACATTCACTAGTAGGAGTGAGAAAAACATCACGGGGTGGTGCGCATTGTATGGGTGTGTGTTACTTTACATTCACTAGTAGGAGTGAGAATAACATCACGGGGTGGTGCGCATTGTATGGGTGTGTGTTACATTACATTCACTAGTAGGAGTGAGAAAAACATCACGGGGTGGTGCGCATTGTATGGGTGTGTGTTACATTAGATTCACTAGTAGGAGTGAGAAAAACATCACGGGGTGGTGCGCTTTGTATGGGTGTGTGTTACATTACATTCACTAGTAGGAGTGAGAAAAACATCGCGGGGTGGTTCGCATTGTATGGGTGTGTGTTACATTAGATTCACTAGTAGGAGTGACAAAAACATCACGGGGTGGTGCGCATTGTATGGGTGTGTGTTACATTAGATTCACTAGTAGGAGTGAGAAAAACATCACGGGGTGGTGCGCATTGTATGGGTGTGTGTTACATTACATTCACTAGTAGGAGTGAGAACAACATCACGGGGTGGTGCGCATTTTATGGGTGTGTGTTACATTACATTCACTAGTAGGAGTGAGAAAAACATCACGGGGTGGTGCGCATTGTATGGGTGTGTGTTACATTAGATTCACTAGTAGGAGTGAGAAAAACATCACGGGGTGGTGCGCATTGTATGGGTGTGTGTTACATTACATTCACTAGTAGGAGTGAGAAAAATATCGCGGGGTGGTTCACATTGTATGGGTGTGTGTTACATTAGATTCACTAGTAGGAGTGACAAAAACATCACGGGGTGGTGCGCATTGTATGGGTGTGTGTTACATTACATACACTAATAGGAGTGAGAAAAACATCATGGGGTGGTGCGCATTGTATGGGTGTGTGTTACATTACATTCACTAGTAGGAGTGAGAAAAACATCACGGGGTGGTGCGCATTCTATGGGTGTGTGTTACATTACATTCACTAGTAGGAGTGAGAAAAACATCACGGGGTGGTGCGCATTGTATGGGTGTGTGTTACATTACATTCACTAGTAGGAGTGAGAAAAACATCACGGGGTGGTGCGCATTGTATGGGTGTGTGTTACATTACATTCACTAGTAGGAGTGAGAAAAACATCACTTGGTGGTGCGCATTGTATGGGTGTGTGTTACATTACATTCACTAGTAGGAGTGAGAAAACCATCACGGGGTGGTGCGCATTGTATGGGTGTGTGTTACATTACATTCACTAGTAGGAGTGAGAAAAACATCACGGGGTGGTGCGAATTGTATGGGTGTGTGTTACATTAGATTCCCTAGTTGGAGTGAGAAAAACATCACGGGGTGGTGCGCATTGTATGGGTGTGTGTTACATTAGATTCACTAGTAGGATTGAGAAAAACATCACGGAGTGGTGCGCATTGTATGGGTGTGTGTTACATTAGATTCACTAGTAGGAGTGAGAAAAACATCACGGGGTGGTGCGCATTGTATGGGTGTGTGTTACATTACATTCACTAGTAGGAGTGAGAAAAACATCACATGGTGGTGCGCATTGTATGGGTGTGTGTTACATTACATTCACTAGTAGGAGTGAGAAAAACATCACGGTGTTGTGCGCATTGTATGGGTGTGTATTACATTAGATTCACTAGTAGGAGTGTGAAAAACATCACGGGGTGGTGCGCATTGCATGGGTGTGTGTTACATTAGATTCACTAGTAGGAGTGAGAAAAACATCACGGGGTGGTGCGCATTTTATGGGTGTGTGTTACATTACATTCACTAGTAGGAGTGAGAAAAACATCACGGGGTTGTGCGCATTGTATGGGTGTGTGTTACATTAGATTCACTAGTAGGAGTGAGAAAAACATCACGGGGTGGTGCGCATTGCATGGGTGTGTGTTACATTAGATTCACTAGTAGGAGTGAGAAAAACATCACGGGTAGGTGCGCATTGTATGGGTGTGTGTTACATTAGATTCACTAGTAGGAGTGAGAAAAACATCACGGGGTGGTGCACATTGTATGGGTGTGTGTTACATTACATTCACTAGTAGGAGTGAGAAAAACATCACGGGGTGGTGCGCATTGTATGGGTGTGTGTTACATTACATTCACTAGTAGGAGTGAGAAAAACATCACGGGGTTGTGCGAATTGTATGGGTGTGTGTTACATTACATTCACTAGTAGGAGTGAGAAAAACATCACATGGTGGTGCGCATTCTATGGGTGTGTGTTACATTACATTCACTAGTAGGAGTGAGAAAAACATCACGGGGTGGTGCGCATTGTATGGGTTTGTGTTACATTAGATTCACTAGTAGGAGTGAGAAAAACATCACATGGTGGTGCGCATTCTATGGGTGTGTGTTACATTACATTCACTAGTAGGAGTGAGAAAAACATCACGGGGTGGTGCGCATTGTATGGGTGTGTGTTACATTACATTCACTAGTAGGAGTGAGAAAAACATCACGGGGTGGTGCGCATTGTATGGGTGTGTGTTACATTACATTCACTAGTAGGAGTGAGAAAAACATCACTGGGTGGTGCGCATTGTATGGGTGTGTGCTACATTACATTCACTAGTAGGAGTGAGAAAAACATCACGGGGTGGTGCGCATTGTATGGGTGTGTGTTACATTACATTCACTAGTAAGAGTGAGAAAAACATCACGGGGTGGTGCGCATTGTATGGGTGTGTGTTACATTACATTCACTAGTAGGAGTGAGAAAAACATCACGGGGTGGTGCGCATTGTATGGGTGTGTGTTACATTAGATTCACTAGTAGGAGTCAGAAAAACATCACGGGGTAGTGCGCATTTTATGGGTGTGTGTTACATTAGATTCACTAGTAGGAGTGAGAAAAACATCACGAGGTGGTGCGAATTGTATGGGTGTTTGTTACATTACATTCACTAGTAGGAGTGAGAAAAACATCACGGGGTGGTGCCCATTGTATGTGTGTGTGTTACATTTCATTCACAAATAGGAGTGAGAAAAACATCATGGGGTGGTGCGCATTGTATGGGTGTGTGTTACATTACATTCACTAGTGGGAGTGAGAAAAACATCATGGGGTGGTGCGCATTGTATGGGTGTGTGTTACATTACATTCACTAGTAGGAGTGAGAAAAACATCACGCGGTGGTGCGCATTGTATGGGTGTGTGTTACATTACATTCACTAGTGGGAGTGAGAAAAACATCACGGTGTGGTGCGCATTGTATGGGTGTGTGTTACATTACATTCACTAGTAGGAGTGAGAAAAACATCACGGGGTGATGCGCATTGTATGGGTGTGTGTTACATTACATTCACTAGTAGGAGTGAGAAAAACATCACGGGGTGGTGCGCATTGTATGGGTGTGTGTTACATTACATTCACTAGTAGGAGTGAGAAAAACATCATGGGGTGGTGCGCATTGTATGGGTGTGTGTTACATTACATTCACTAGTGGGAGTGAGAAAAACATCACGGGGTGGTGCGCATTGTATGGGTGTGTGTTACATTACATGCAGTAGTAGGAGTGAGAAAAACATCACGGGGCGGTGCGCATTGTATGGGTGTGTGTTACATTACATGCACTAGTAGGAGTGAGAAATACATCACGGGGTGGTGCGCATTTTATGGGTGTGTGTTACATTACATTCACTAGTAGGAGTGAGAAACACATCACGGGGTGGTGCGCATTGTATGGGTGTGTGTTACATTAGATTCCCCAGTAGGAGTGAGAAAAACATCACGGGGTGGTGCGCATTGTATGGGTGTGTGTTACATTAGATTCACTAGTAGGAGTGAGAAAAACATCACGGGGTGGTGCGCATTGTATGGGTGTGTGTTACATTACATTCACTAGTAGGAGTGAGAAAAACATCACGGGGTGGTGCGCATTGTATGGGTGTGTGTTACATTACATTCACTAGTAGGAGTGAGAAAAACATCACGTGGTGATGCGCATTGTATGGGTGTGTGTTACATTACATTCACTAGTAGAAGTGAGAAAAACATCACGGGGTGGTGCGCATTGTATGGGTGTGTGTTACATTACATTCACTAGTAGGAGTGAGAAAAACATCACGGGGTGGTGCGCATTGTATGGGTGTGTGTTACATTACATTCACTAGTAGGAGTGAGAAAAACATCACGGGGTGGTGCGCATTGTTTGGGTGTGTGTTACATTACATTCACTAGTAGGAGTGAGAAAAACATCACGGGGTGGTGCGCATTGTATGGGTGTGTGTTACATTACATTCACTCGTAGGAGTGAGAAAAACATCACGGGGTGGTGCGCATTGTATGTGTGTGTGTTACATTACATTCACTCCTAGGAGTGAGAAAAACATCACGGGGTGGTGCGCATTGTATGGGTGTGTGTTACATTACATTCACTCGTAGGAGAGAGAAAAACATCACGTGGTGGTGCGCATTGTATGGGTGTGTGTTACATTACATTCACTAGTAGGAGTGAGAAAAACATCACGGGGTGGTGCGCATTGTATGTGTGAGTGTTACATTACATTCACTAGTAGGAGTGAGAAAAACATCACGGGGTGGTGCGCATTGTATGGGTGTGTGTTACATTACATTCACTAGTAGGAGTGAGGAAAACATCACGGGGTGGTGCGCATTGTATGGGTGTGTGTTACATTACATTCACTAGTAGGAGTGAGAAAAACATCACGGGGTGGTGCGCATTGTATGGGTGTGTGTTACATTACATTCACTCGTAGGAGTGAGAAAAACATCACGGGGTGGTGCGCATTTTATGGGTGTGTGTTACATTAGATTCACTAGTAGGAGTGAGAAAAACATCACGGGTTGGTGCGAATTGTATGGGTGATTGTTACATTACATTCACTAGTAGGAGTGAGAAAAACATCACGGGGTGGTGCGCATTGTATGTGTGTGTGTTACATTTCATTCACAAATAGGAGTGAGAAAAACATCACGGGGTGGTGCGCATTGTATGGGTGTGTGTTACATTACATTCACTAGTAGGAGTGAGAAAAACATCACGGGGTGGTGCGCATTGCATGGGTGTGTGTTACATTAGATTCACTAGTAGGAGTGAGAAAAACATCACGGGGTGGTGCGAATTGTATGGGTGATTGTTACATTACATTCACTAGTACGAGTGAGAAAAACATCACGGGGTGGTGCGCATTGTATGTGTGTGTGTTACATTTCATTCACAAATAGGAGTGAGAAAAACATCACGGGGTGGTGCGCATTGTATGGGTGTGTGTTACATTACATTCACTAGTAGGAGTTAGAAAAACATCACGGGGTGGTGCGCATTGTATGGGTGTGTGTTACATTACATTCACTAGTAGGAGTGAGAAAAACATCACGGGGTGGTGCGCATTGTATGGGTGTGTGTTACATTACATTCACTAGTAGGAGTGAGAAAAACATCACGGGGTGGTGCGCATTGTATGGGTGTGTGTTACATTACATTCACTAGTAGGAGTGAGAAAAACATCACGGGGTGGTGCGCATTGTATGGGTGTGTGTTACATTAGATTCACTAGTAGGAGTGAGAAAAACATCACGGGGTGGTGCGCATTGCATGGGTGTGTGTTACATTAGATTCACTAGTAGGAGTGAGAAAAACATCACGGGGTGGTGCGCATTGTATGGGTGTGTGTTACATTACATTCACTAGTAGGAGTGAGAAAAACATCACGGGGTGGTGCGCATTGTATGGGTGTGTGTTACATTACATTCACTATTAGGAGTGAGAAAAACATCACGGGGTGGTGCGCATTGTATGGGTGTGTGTTACATTACATTCACTAGTAGGAGTGAGAAAAACATCACGGGGTGGTGCGCATTGTATGGGTGTGTGTTACATTACATTCAGTAGTAGGAGTGAGAAAAACATCACGGGGTGGTGCGCATTGTATGGGTGTGTGCTACATTACATTCACTAGTAGGAGTGAGAAAAACATCACGGGGTGGTGCGCATTGTATGGGTGTGTGTTACATTACATTCACTAGTAAGAGTGAGAAAAACATCACGGGGTGGTGCGCATTGTATGGGTGTGTGTTACATTACATTCACTAGTAGGAGTGAGAAAAACATCACGGGGTGGTGCGCATTGTATGGGTGTGTGTTACATTAGATTCACTAGTAGGAGTCAGAAAAACATCACGGGGTAGTGCGCATTTTATGGGTGTGTGTTACATTAGATTCACTAGTAGGAGTGAGAAAAACATCACGAGGTGGTGCGAATTGTATGGGTGATTGTTACATTACATTCACTAGTAGGAGTGAGAAAAACATCACGGGGTGGTGCCCATTGTATGTGTGTGTGTTACATTTCATTCACAAATAGGAGTGAGAAAAACATCATGGTGTGGTGCGCATTGTATGGGTGTGTGTTACATTACATTCACTAGTAGGAGTGAGAAAAACATAACGCGGTGGTGCGCATTGTATGGGTGTGTGTTACATTACATTCACTAGTAGGAGTGAGAAAAACATCACGGGGTGGTGCGCAATGTATGGGTGTGTGTTACATTACATTCAATAGTAGGAGTGAGAAAAACATCACGGGGTTGTGCGCATTGTATGGGTGTGTGTTACATTACATTCACTAGTGTGAGTGAGAAAAACATCACGGGGTGGTGCGCATTGTATGGGTGTGTGTTACATTACATTCACTAGTGGGAGTGAGAAAAACATCATGGGGTGGTGCGCATTGTATGGGTGTGTGTTACATTACATTCACTAGTAGGAGTGAGAAAAACATCACGGGGTGGCGCGCATTGTATGGGTGTGTGTTACATTACATTCACTAGTAGCAGTGAGAAAAACATCACGCGGTGGTGCGCATTGTATGGGTGTGTGTTACATTACATTCACTAGTGGGAGTGAGAAAAACATCACGGTGTGGTGCGCATTGTATGGGTGTGTGTTACATTACATTCACTAGTAGGAGTGAGAAAAACATCACGGGGTGATGCGCATTGTATGGGTGTGTGTTACATTACATTCACTAGTAGGAGTGAGAAAAACATCACGGGGTGGTGCGCATTGTATGGGTGTGTGTTACATTACATTCACTAGTAGGAGTGAGAAAAACATCATGGGGTGGTGCGCATTGTATGGGTGTGTGTTACATTACATTCACTAGTGGGAGTGAGAAAAACATCACGGGGTGGTGCGCATTGTATGGGTGTGTGTTACATTACATGCAGTAGTAGGAGTGAGAAAAACATCACGGGGCGGTGCGCATTGTATGGGTGTGTGTTACATTACATGCACTAGTAGGAGTGAGAAATACATCACGGGGTGGTGCGCATTTTATGGGTGTGTGTTACATTACATTCACTAGTAGGAGTGAGAAACACATCACGGGGTGGTGCGCATTGTATGGGTGTGTGTTACATTAGATTCCCTAGTAGGAGTGAGAAAAACATCACGGGGTGGTGCGCATTGTATGGGTGTGTGTTACATTAGATTCACTAGTAGGAGTGAGAAAAACATCACGGGGTGGTGCGCATTGTATGGGTGTGTGTTACATTACATTCACTAGTAGGAGTGAGAAAAACATCACGGGGTGGTGCGCATTGTATGGGTGTGTGTTACATTACATTCACTAGTAGGAGTGAGAAAAACATCACGTGGTGATGCGCATTGTATGGGTGTGTGTTACATTACATTCACTAGTAGAAGTGAGAAAAACATCATGGGGTGGTGCGCATTGTATGGGTGTGTGTTACATTACATTCACTAGTAGGAGTGAGAAAAACATCACGGGGTGGTGCGCATTGTATGGGTGTGTGTTACATTACATTCACTAGTAGGAGTGAGAAAAACATCACGGGGTGGTGCGCATTGTTTGGGTGTGTGTTACATTACATTCACTAGTAGGAGTGAGAAAAACATCACGGGGTGGTGCGCATTGTATGGGTGTGTGTTACATTACATTCACTCGTAGGAGTGCGAAATACATCACGGGGTGGTGCGCATTGTATGTGTGTGTGTTACATTACATTCACTCCTAGGAGTGAGAAAAACATCACGGGGTGGTGCGCATTGTATGGGTGTGTGTTACATTACATTCACTCGTAGGAGAGAGAAAAACATCACGTGGTGGTGCGCATTGTATGGGTGTGTGTTACATTACATTCACTAGTAGGAGTGAGAAAAACATCACGGGGTGGTGCGCATTGTATGTGTGAGTGTTACATTACATTCACTAGTAGGAGTGAGAAAAACATCACGGGGTGGTGCGCATTGTATGGGTGTGTGTTACATTACATTCACTAGTAGGAGTGAGAAAAACATCACGGGGTGGTGCGCATTGTATGGGTGTGTGTTACATTACATTCACTAGTAGGAGTGAGAAAAACATCACGGGGTGGTGCGCATTGTATGGGTGTGTGTTACATTACATTCACTCGTAGGAGTGAGAAAAACATCACGGGGTGGTGCGCATTTTATGGGTGTGTGTTACATTAGATTCACTAGTAGGAGTGAGAAAAACATCACGGGGTGGTGCGAATTGTATGGGTGATTGTTACATTACATTCACTAGTAGGAGTGAGAAAAACATCACTGGGTGGTGCGCATTGTATGTGTGTGTGTTACATTTCATTCAAAAATAGGAGTGAGAAAAACATCACGGGGTGGTGCGCATTGTATGGGTGTGTGTTACATTACATTCACTAGTAGGAGTGAGAAAAACATCACGGGGTGGTGCGCATTGCATGGGTGTGTGTTACATTAGATTCACTAGTAGGAGTGAGAAAAACATCACGGGGTGGTGCGAATTGTATGGGTGATTGTTACATTACATTCACTAGTAGGAGTGAGAAAAACATCACGGGGTGGTGCGCATTGTATGTGTGTGTGTTACATTTCATTCACAAATAGGAGTGAGAAAAACATCACGGGGTGGTGCGCATTGTATGGGTGTGTGTTACATTACATTCACTAGTAGGAGTTAGAAAAACATCACGGGGTGGTGCGCATTGTATGGGTGTGTGTTACATTACATTCAATAGTAGGAGTGAGAAAAACATCACGGGGTGGTGCGCATTGTATGGGTGTGTGTTACATTACATTCACTAGTGGGAGTGAGAAAAACATCACAGGGTGGTGCGCATTGTATGGGTGTGTGTTACATTACATTCACTAGTGGGAGTGAGAAAAACATCACGGGGTGGTGCGCATTGTATGGGTGTGTGTTACATTACATGCACTAGTGGGAGTGAAAAAAACATCACGGGGTGGTGCGCATTGTATGGGTGTGTTTTACATTACATACACTAGTAGGAGTGAGAAAAACATCACGGGGTGGTGCGCATTGTATGGGTGTGTGTTACATTACATTCACTACGAGGAGTGAGAAAAACATAACGGGGTGGTGCGCATTGTATGGGTGTGTGTTACATTACATTCACTAGTAGGAGTGAGAAATATATCACGGGGTGGTGCGCATTGTATGGGTGTGTGTTACATTACATTCACTCGTAGGAGTGAGAAAAACATCACGGGGTGGTGCGCATTGTATGGGTGTGTGTTACATTACATTCACTAGTAGGAGTGAGAAAAACATCACGGGGTGGTGCGCATTGTATGGGTGTGTGTTACATTACATTCACTAGTAGGAGTGAGAAAAACATCACGGGGTGGTGCGCATTGTATGGGTGTGTGTTACATTACATTCACTACGAGGAGTGAGAAAAACATCACGGGGTGGTGCGCATTGTATGGGTGTGTGTTACATTACATTTACTAGTAGGAGTGAGAAAAACATCACGGGGTGGTGCGCATTGTATGGGTGAGTGTTACATTACGTTCACTATGAGGAGTGAGAAAAACATCACGGGGTGGTGCGCATTGTATGGGTGTGTGTTACATTACATTCACTAGTAGGAGTGAGAAAAACATCGCGGGGTGGTGCGCCTTGTATGGGTGTGTGTTACACTAGATTCACTAGTAGGAGTGAGAAAAACATCACGGGGTGGTGCGCATTGTATGGGTGTGTGTTACATTACATTCACTAGTAGGAGTGAGAAAAACATCACGGGGTGGTGCGCATTGTATGGGTGTGTGTTACATTACATTCACTCGTAGGAGTGAGAAAAACATCACGGGGTGGTGCGCATTGTATGGGTGTGTGTTACATTACATTCACTAGTAGGAGTGAGAAAAACATCACGGGGTGGTGCGCATTGTATGGGTGTGTGTTACATTACATTCACTAGTAGGAGTGAGAAAAACATCACGGGGTGGTGCGCATTGTATGGGTGTGTGTTACATTACATTCACTACGAGGAGTGAGAAAAACATAACGGGGTGGTGCGCATTGTATGGGTGTGTGTTACATTACATTCACTAGTAGGAGTGAGAAATATATCACGGGGTGGTGCGCATTGTATGGGTGTGTGTTACATTACATTCACTCGTAGGAGTGAGAAAAACATCACGGGGTGGTGCGCATTGTATGGGTGTGTGTTACATTACATTCACTAGTGGGAGTGAGAAAAACATCACAGGGTGGTGCGCATTGTATGGGTGTGTGTTACATTACATTCACTAGTGGGAGTGAGAAAAACATCACGGGGTGGTGCGCATTGTATGGGTGTGTGTTACATTACATGCACTAGTGGGAGTGAGAAAAACATCACGGGGTGGTGCGCATTGTATGGGTGTGTTTTACATTACATGCACTAGTAGGAGTGAGAAAAACATCACGGGGTGGTGCGCATTGTATGGGTGTGTGTTACATTACATTCACTACGAGGAGTGAGAAAAACATAACGGGGTGGTGCGCATTGTATGGGTGTGTGTTACATTACATTCACTAGTAGGAGTGAGAAATATATCACGGGGTGGTGCGCATTGTATGGGTGTGTGTTACATTACATTCACTCGTAGGAGTGAGAAAAACATCACGGGGTGGTGCGCATTGTATGGGTGTGTGTTACATTACATTCACTAGTAGGAGTGAGAAAAACATCACGGGGTGGTGCGCATTGTATGGGTGTGTGTTACATTACATTCACTAGTAGGAGTGAGAAAAACATCACGGGGTGGTGCGCATTGTATGGGTGTGTGTTACATTACATTCACTACGAGGAGTGAGAAAAACATCACGGGGTGGTGCGCATTGTATGGGTGTGTGTTACATTACATTTACTAGTAGTAGTGAGAAAAACATCACGGGGTGGTGCGCATTGTATGGGTGAGTGTTACATTACGTTCACTATGAGGAGTGAGAAAAACATCACGGGGTGGTGCGCATTGTATGGGTGTGTGTTACATTACATTCACTAGTAGGAGTGAGAAAAACATCGCGGGGTGGTGCGCCTTGTATGGGTGTGTGTTACACTAGATTCACTAGTAGGAGTGAGAAAAACATCACGGGGTGGTGCGCATTGTATGGGTGTGTGTTACATTACATTCACTAGTAGGAGTGAGAAAAACATCACGGGGTGGTGCGCATTGTATGGGTGTGTGTTACATTACATTCACTCGTAGGAGTGAGAAAAACATCACGGGGTGGTGCGCATTATATGGGTGTGTGTTACATTACATTCACTAGTAGGAGTGAGAAAAACATCACGGGGTGGTGCGCATTGTATGGGTGTGTGTTACATTACATTCACTACGAGGAGTGAGAAAAACATAACGGGGTGGTGCGCATTGTATGGGTGTGTGTTACATTACATTCACTAGTAGGAGTGAGAAATATATCACGGGGTGGTGCGCATTGTATGGGTGTGTGTTACATTACATTCACTCGTAGGAGTGAGAAAAACATCACGGGGTGGTGCGCATTGTATGGGGTGTGTTACATTGCATTCACTAGTGGGAGCGAGAAAAACATCACAGGGTGGTGCGCATTGTATGGGTGTGTGTTACATTACATTCACTCGTAGGAGTGAGAAAAACATCACGGGGTGGTGCGCATTGTATGGGTGTGTGTTACATTACATTCACTAGTGGGAGTGAGAAAAACATCACAGGGTGGTGCGCATTGTATGGGTGTGTGTTACATTACATTCACTAGTGGGAGTGAGAAAAACATCACGGGGTGGTGCGCATTGTATGGGTGGGTGTTACATTACATGCACTAGTGGGAGTGAGAAAAACATCACGGGGTGGTGCGCATTGTATGGGTGTGTTTTACATTACATGCACTAGTAGGAGTGAGAAAAACATCACGGGGTGGTGCGCATTGTATGGGTGTGTGTTACATTACATTCACTACGAGGAGTGAGAAAAACATAACGGGGTGGTGCGCATTGTATGGGTGTGTGTTACATTACATTCACTAGTAGGAGTGAGAAATATATCACGGGGTGGTGCGCATTGTATGGGTGTGTGTTACATTACATTCACTCGTAGGAGTGAGAAAAACATCACGGGGTGGTGCGCATTGTATGGGTGTGTGTTACATTACATTCACTAGTAGGAGTGAGAAAAACATCACGGGGTGGTGCGCATTGTATGGGTGTGTGTTACATTACATTCACTAGTAGGAGTGAGAAAAACATCACGGGGTGGTGCGCATTGTATGGGTGTGTGTTACATTACATTCACTACGAGGAGTGAGAAAAACATCACGGGGTGGTGCGCATTGTATGGGTGTGTGTTACATTACATTTACTCGTAGGAGTGAGAAAAACATCACGGGGTGGTGCGCATTGTATGGGTGAGTGTTACATTACGTTCACTATGAGGAGTGAGAAAAACATCACGGGGTGGTGCGCATTGTATGGGTGTGTGTTACATTACATTCACTAGTAGGAGTGAGAAAAACATCGCGGGGTGGTGCGCCTTTTATGGGTGTGTGTTACACTAGATTCACTAGTAGGAGTGAGAAAAACATCACGGGGTGGTGCGCATTGTATGGGTGTGTGTTACGTTACATTCACTAGTAGGAGTGAGAAAAACATCACGGGGTGGTGCGCATTGTATGGGTGTGTGTTACATTACATTCACTCGTAGGAGTGAGAAAAACATCACGGGGTGGTGCGCATTGTATGGGTGTGTGTTACATTACATTCACTCGTAGGAGTGAGAAAAACATCACGGGGTGGTGCGCATTGTATGGGTGTGTGTTACATTACATTCACTAGTAGGAGTGAGAAAAACATCACGGGGTGGTGCGCATTGTATGGGTGTGTGTTACATTACATTCACTAGTAGGAGTGAGAAAAACATCACGGGGTGGTGCGCATTGTATGGGTGTGTGTTACATTACATTCACTACGAGGAGTGAGAAAAACATCACGGGGTGGTGCGCATTGTATGGGTGTGTGTTACATTACATTTACTAGTAGGAGTGAGAAAAACATCACGGGGTGGTGCGCATTGTATGGGTGAGTGTTACATTACGTTCACTATGAGGAGTGAGAAAAACATCACGGGGTGGTGCGCATTGTATGGGTGTGTGTTACATTACATTCACTAGTAGGAGTGAGAAAAACATCGCGGGGTGGTGCGCCTTGTATGGGTGTGTGTTACACTAGATTCACTAGTAGGAGTGAGAAAAACATCACGGGGTGGTGCGCATTGTATTGGTGTGTGTTACATTACATTCACTAGTAGGAGTGAGAAAAACATCACGGGGTGGTGCGCATTGTATGGGTGTGTGTTACATTACATTCACTCGTAGGAGTGAGAAAAACATCACGGGGTGGTGCGCATTGTATGGGTGTGTGTTACATTACATTCACTAGTAGGAGTGAGAAAAACATCACGGGGTGGTGCGCATTGTATGGGTGTGTGTTACATTACATTCACTAGTAGGAGTGAGAAAAACATCACGGGGTGGTGCGCATTGTATGGGTGTGTGTTACATTACATTCACTACGAGGAGTGAGAAAAACATAACGGGGTGGTGCGCATTGTATGGGTGTGTGTTACATTACATTCACTAGTAGGAGTGAGAAATATATCACGGGGTGGTGCGCATTGTATGGGTGTGTGTTACATTACATTCACTCGTAGGAGTGAGAAAAACATCACGGGGTGGTGCGCATTGTATGGGTGTGTGTTACATTACATTCACTAGTGGGAGTGAGAAAAACATCACAGGGTGGTGCGCATTGTATGGGTGTGTGTTACATTACATTCACTAGTGGGAGTGAGAAAAACATCACGGGGTGGTGCGCATTGTATGGGTGTGTGTTACATTACATGCACTAGTGGGAGTGAGAAAAACATCACGGGGTGGTGCGCATTGTATGGGTGTGTTTTACATTACATGCACTAGTAGGAGTGAGAAAAACATCACGGTGTGGTGCGCATTGTATGGGTGTGTGTTACATTACATTCACTACGAGGAGTGAGAAAAACATAACGGGGTGGTGCGCATTGTATGGGTGTGTGTTACATTACATTCACTAGTAGGAGTGAGAAATATATCACGGGGTGGTGCGCATTGTATGGGTGTGTGTTACATTACATTCACTCGTAGGAGTGAGAAAAACATCACGGGGTGGTGCGCATTGTATGGGTGTGTGTTACATTACATTCACTAGTAGGAGTGAGAAAAACATCACGGGGTGGTGCGCATTGTATGGGTGTGTGTTACATTACATTCACTAGTAGGAGTGAGAAAAACATCACGGGGTGGTGCGCATTGTATGGGTGTGTGTTACATTACATTCACTACGAGGAGTGAGAAAAACATCACGGGGTGGTGCGCATTGTATGGGTGTGTGTTACATTACATTTACTAGTAGTAGTGAGAAAAACATCACGGGGTGGTGCGCATTGTATGGGTGAGTGTTACATTACGTTCACTATGAGGAGTGAGAAAAACATCACGGGGTGGTGCGCATTGTATGGGTGTGTGTTACATTACATTCACTAGTAGGAGAGAGAAAAACATCGCGGGGTGGTGCGCCTTGTATGTGTGTGTGTTACACTAGATTCACTAGTAGGAGTGAGAAAAACATCACGGGGTGGTGCGCATTGTATGGGTGTGTGTTACATTACATTCACTAGTAGGAGTGAGAAAAACATCACGGGGTGGTGCGCATTGTATGGGTGTGTGTTACATTACATTCACTCGTAGGAGTGAGAAAAACATCACGGGGTGGTGCGCATTGTATGGGTGTGTGTTACATTACATTCACTAGTAGGAGTGAGAAAAACATCACGGGGTGGTGCGCATTGTATGGCTGTGTGTTACATTACATTCACTACGAGGAGTGAGAAAAACATAACGGGGTGGTGCGCATTGTATGGGTGTGTGTTACATTACATTCACTAGTAGGAGTGAGAAATATATCACGGGGTGGTGCGCATTGTATGGGGTGTGTTACATTGCATTCACTAGTGGGAGCGAGAAAAACATCACAGGGTGGTGCGCATTGTATGGGTGTGTGTTACATTACATTCACTCGTAGGAGTGAGAAAAACATCACGGGGTGGTGCGCATTGTATGGGTGTGTGTTACACTAGATTCACTAGTAGGAGTGAGAAAAACATCACGGGGTGGTGCGCATTGTATGGGTGTGTGTTACATTACATTCACTAGTAGGAGTGAGAAAAACATCACGGGGTGGTGCGCATTGTATGGGTGTGTGTTACATTACATTCACTCGTAGGAGTGAGAAAAACATCACGGGGTGGTGCGCATTGTATGGGTGTGTGTTACATTACATTCACTAGTAGGAGTGAGAAATATATCACGGGGTGGTGCGCATTGTATGGGGTGTGTTACATTGCATTCACTAGTAGGAGCGAGAAAAACATCACAGGGTGGTGCGCATTGTATGGGTGTGTGTTACATTACATTCACTCGTAGGAGTGAGAAAAACATCACGGGGTGGTGCGCATTGTATGGGGTGTGTTACATTGCATTCACTAGTGGGAGCGAGAAAAACATCACAGGGTGGTGCGAATTGTATGGGTGTGTGTTACATTACATTCACTCGTAGGAGTGAGAAAAACATCACGGGGTGGTGCGCATTGTATGGGTGTGTGTTACATTACATTCACTAGTGGGAGTGAGAAAAACATCACAGGGTGGTGCGCATTGTATGGGTGTGTGTTACATTACATTCACTAGTGGGAGTGAGAAAAACATCACGGGGTGGTGCGCATTGTATGGGTGGGTGTTACATTACATGCACTAGTGGGAGTGAGAAAAACATCACGGGGTGGTGCGCATTGTATGGGTGTGTTTTACATTACATGCACTAGTAGGAGTGAGAAAAACATCACGGGGTGGTGCGCATTGTATGGGTGTGTGTTACATTACATTCACTACGAGGAGTGAGAAAAACATAACGGGGTGGTGCGCATTGTATGGGTGTGTGTTACATTACATTCACTAGTAGGAGTGAGAAATATATCACGGGGTGGTGCGCATTGTATGGGTGTGTGTTACATTACATTCACTCGTAGGAGTGAGAAAAACATCACGGTGTGGTGCGCATTGTATGGGTGTGTGTTACATTACATTCACTAGTAGGAGTGAGAAAAACATCACGGGGTGGTGCGCATTGTATGGGTGTGTGTTACATTACATTCACTAGTAGGAGTGAGAAAAACATCACGGGGTGGTGCGCATTGTATGGGTGTGTGTTACATTACATTCACTAGTAGGAGTGAGAAAAACATCACGGGGTGGTGCGCATTGTATGGGTGTGTGTTACATTACATTTACTAGTAGGAGTGAGAAAAACATCACGGGGTGGTGCGCATTGTATGGGTGAGTGTTACATTACGTTCACTATGAGGAGTGAGAAAAACATCACGGGGTGGTGCGCATTGTATGGGTGTGTGTTACATTACATTCACTAGTAGGAGTGAGAAAAACATCGCGGGGTGGTGCGCCTTGTATGGGTGTGTGTTACACTAGATTCACTAGTAGGAGTGAGAAAAACATCACGGGGTGGTGCGCATTGTATGGGTGTGTGTTACATTACATTCACTAGTAGGAGTGAGAAAAACATCACGGGGTGGTGCGCATTGTATGGGTGTGTGTTACATTACATTCACTCGTAGGAGTGAGAAAAACATCACGGGGTGGTGCGCATTGTATGGGTGTGTGTTACATTACATTCACTAGTAGGAGTGAGAAAAACATCACGGGGTGGTGCGCATTGTATGGGTGTGTGTTACATTACATTCACTAGTGGGAGTGAGAAAAACATCACGGGGTGGTGCGCATTGTATGGGTGTGTGTTACATTACATTCACTAGTGGGAGTGAGAAAAACATCACAGGGTGGTGCGCATTGTATGGGTGTGTGTTACATTACATTCACTAGTGGGAGTGAGAAAAACATCACGGGGTGGTGTGCATTGTATGGGTGTGTGTTACATTACATGCACTAGTGGGAGTGAGAAAAACATCACCGGGTGGTGCGCATTGTATGGGTGTGTTTTACATTACATGCACTAGTAGGAGTGAGAAAAACATCACGGGGTGGTGCGCATTGTATGGGTGTGTGTTACATTACATTCACTACGAGGAGTGAGAAAAACATAACGGGGTGTTGCGCATTGTATGGGTGTGTGTTACATTACATTCACTAGTAGGAGTGAGAAATATATCACGGGGTGGTGCGCATTGTATGGGTGTGTGTTACATTACATTCACTCGTAGGAGTGAGAAAAACATCACGGGGTGGTGCGCATTGTATGGGTGTGTGTTACATTACATTCACTAGTAGGAGTGAGAAAAACATCACGGGGTGGTGCGCATTGTATGGGTGTGTGTTACATTACATTCACTAGTAGGAGTGAGAAAAACATCACGGGGTGGTGCGCATTGTATGGGTGTGTGTTACATTACATTCACTACGAGGAGTGAGAAAAACATCACGGGGTGGTGCGCATTGTATGGGTGTGTGTTACATTACATTTACTCGTAGGAGTGAGAAAAACATCACGGGGTGGTGCGCATTGTATGGGTGAGTGTTACATTACGTTCACTATGAGGAGTGAGAAAAACATCACGGGGTGGTGCGCATTGTATGGGTGTGTGTTACATTACATTCACTAGTAGGAGTGAGAAAAACATCGCGGGGTGGTGCGCCTTTTATGGGTGTGTGTTACACTAGATTCACTAGTAGGAGTGAGAAAAACATCACGGGGTGGTGCGCATTGTATGGGTGTGTGTTACATTACATTCACTAGTAGGAGTGAGAAAAACATCACGGGGTGGTGCGCATTGTATGGGTGTGTGTTACATTACATTCACTCGTAGGAGTGAGAAAAACATCACGGGGTGGTGCGCATTGTATGGGTGTGTGTTACATTACATTCACTAGTAGGAGTGAGAAAAACATCACGGGGTGGTGCGCATTGTATGGGTGTGTGTTACATTACATTCACTAGTAGGAGTGAGAAAAACATCACGGGGTGGTGCGCATTGTATGGGTGTGTGTTACATTACATTCACTACGAGGAGTGAGAAAAACATAACGGGGTGGTGCGCATTGTATGGGTGTGTGTTACATTACATTCACTAATAGGAGTGAGAAATATATCACGGGGTGGTGCGCATTGTATGGGTGTGTGTTACATTACATTCACTCGTAGGAGTGAGAAAAACATCACGGGGTGGTGCGCATTGTATGGGTGTGTGTTACATTACATTCACTAGTGGGAGTGAGAAAAACATCACAGGGTGGTACGCATTGTATGGGTGTGTGTTACATTACATTCACTAGTGGGAGTGAGAAAAACATCACGGGGTGGTGCGCATTGTATGGGTGGGTGTTACATTACATGCACTAGTGGGAGTGAGAAAAACATCACGGGGTGGTGCGCATTGTATGGGTGTGTTTTACATTACATGCACTAGTAGGAGTGAGAAAAACATCACGGGGTGGTGCGCATTGTATGGGTGTGTGTTACATTACATTCACTACGAGGAGTGAGAAAAACATAACGGGGTGGTGCGCATTGTATGGGTGTGTGTTACATTACATTCACTAGTAGGAGTGAGAAATATATCACGGGGTGGTGCGCATTGTATGGGTGTGTGTTACATTACATTCACTCGTAGGAGTGAGAAAAACATCACGGGGTGGTGCGCATTGTATGGGTGTGTGTTACATTACATTCACTAGTAGGAGTGAGAAAAACATCACGGGGTGGTGCGCATTGTATGGGTGTGTGTTACATTACATTCACTAGTAGGAGTGAGAAAAACATCACGGGGTGGTGCGCATTGTATGGGTGTGTGTTACATTACATTCACTACGAGGAGTGAGAAAAACATCACGGGGTGGTGCGCATTGTATGGGTGTGTGTTACATTACATTTACTAGTAGGAGTGAGAAAAACATCACGGGGTGGTGCGCATTGTATGGGTGAGTGTTACATTACGTTCACTATGAGGAGTGAGAAAAACATCACGGGGTGGTGCGCATTGTATGGGTGTGTGTTACATTACATTCACTAGTAGGAGTGAGAAAAACATCGCGGGGTGGTGCGCCTTGTATGGGTGTGTGTTACACTAGATTCACTAGTAGGAGTGAGAAAAACATCACGGGGTGGTGCGCATTGTATGGGTGTGTGTTACATTACATTCACTAGTAGGAGTGAGAAAAACATCACGTGGTGGTGCGCATTGTATGGGTGTGTGTTACATTACATTCACTCGTAGGAGTGAGAAAAACATCACGGGGTGGTGCGCATTGTATGGGTGTGTGTTACATTACATTCACTAGTAGGAGTGAGAAAAACATCACGGGGTGGTGCGCATTGTATGGGTGTGTGGTACATTACATTCACTAGTGGGAGTGAGAAAAACATCACGGGGTGGTGCGCATTGTATGGGTGTGTGTTACATTACATTCACTAGTGGGAGTGAGAAAAACATCACAGGGTGGTGCGCATTGTATGGGTGTGTGTTACATTACATTCACTAGTGGGAGTGAGAAAAACATCACGGGGTGGTGTGCATTGTATGGGTGTGTGTTACATTACATGCACTAGTGGGAGTGAGAAAAACATCACGGGGTGGTGCGCATTGTATGGGTGTGTTTTACATTACATGCACTAGTAGGAGTGAGAAAAACATCACGGGGTGGTGCGCATTGTATGGGTGTGTGTTACATTACATTCACTACGAGGAGTGAGAAAAACATAACGGGGTGTTGCGCATTGTATGGGTGTGTGTTACATTACATTCACTAGTAGGAGTGAGAAATATATCACGGGGTGGTGCGCATTGTATGGGTGTGTGTTACATTACATTCACTCGTAGGAGTGAGAAAAACATCACGGGGTGGTGCGCATTGTATGGGTGTGTGTTACATTACATTCACTAGTAGGAGTGAGAAAAACATCACGGGGTGGTGCGCATTGTATGGGTGTGTGTTACATTACATTCACTAGTAGGAGTGAGAAAAACATCACGGGGTGGTGCGCATTGTATGGGTGTGTGTTACATTACATTCACTACGAGGAGTGAGAAAAACATCACGGGGTGGTGCGCATTGTATGGGTGTGTGTTACATTACATTTACTCGTAGGAGTGAGAAAAACATCACGGGGTGGTGCGCATTGTATGGGTGAGTGTTACATTACGTTCACTATGAGGAGTGAGAAAAACATCACGGGGTGGTGCGCATTGTATGGGTGTGTGTTACATTACATTCACTAGTAGGAGTGAGAAAAACATCGCGGGGTGGTGCGCCTTTTATGGGTGTGTGTTACACTAGATTCACTAGTAGGAGTGAGAAAAACATCACGGGGTGGTGCGCATTGTATGGGTGTGTGTTACATTACATTCACTAGTAGGAGTGAGAAAAACATCACGGGGTGGTGCGCATTGTATGGGTGTGTGTTACATTACATTCACTCGTAGGAGTGAGAAAAACATCACGGGGTGGTGCGCATTGTATGGGTGTGTGTTACATTACATTCACTAGTAGGAGTGAGAAAAACATCACGGGGTGGTGCGCATTGTATGGGTGTGTGTTACATTACATTCACTAGTAGGAGTGAGAAAAACATCACGGGGTGTTGCGCATTGTATGGGTGTGTGTTACATTACATTCACTACGAGGAGTGAGAAAAACATAACGGGGTGGTGCGCATTGTATGGGTGTGTGTTACATTACATTCACTAATAGGAGTGAGAAATATATCACGGGGTGGTGCGCATTGTATGGGTGTGTGTTACATTACATTCACTCGTAGGAGTGAGAAAAACATCACGGGGTGGTGCGCATTGTATGGGTGTGTGTTACATTACATTCACTAGTGGGAGTGAGAAAAACATCACAGGGTGGTACGCATTGTATGGGTGTGTGTTACATTACATTCACTAGTGGGAGTGAGAAAAACATCACGGGGTGGTGCGCATTGTATGGGTGTGTGTTACATTACATGCACTAGTGGGAGTGAGAAAAACATCACGGGGTGGTGCGCATTGTATGGGTGTGTTTTACATTACATGCACTAGTAGGAGTGAGAAAAACATCATGGGGTGGTGCGCATTGTATGGGTGTGTGTTACATTACATTCACTACGAGGAGTGAGAAAAACATAACGGGGTGGTGCGCATTGTATGGGTGTGTGTTACATTACATTCACTAGTAGGAGTGAGAAATATATCACGGGGTGGTGCGCATTGTATGGGTGTGTGTTACATTACATTCACTCGTAGGAGTGAGAAAAACATCACGGGGTGGTGCGCATTGTATGGGTGTGTGTTACATTACATTCACTAGTAGGAGTGAGAAAAACATCACGGGGTGGTGCGCATTGTATGGGTGTGTGTTACATTACATTCACTAGTAGGAGTGAGAAAAACATCACGGGGTGGTGCGCATTGTATGGGTGTGTGTTACATTACATTCACTACGAGGAGTGAGAAAAACATCACGGGGTGGTGCGCATTGTATGGGTGTGTGTTACATTACATTTACTAGTAGGAGTGAGAAAAACATCACGGGGTGGTGCGCATTGTATGGGTGAGTGTTACATTACGTTCACTATGAGGAGTGAGAAAAACATCACGGGGTGGTGCGCATTGTATGGGTGTGTGTTACATTACATACACTAGTAGGAGTGAGAAAAACATCGCGGGGTGGTGCACCTTGTATGGGTGTGTGTTACACTAGATTCACTAGTAGGAGTGAGAAAAACATCACGGGGTGGTGCGCATTGTATGGGTGTGTGTTACATTACATTCACTAGTAGGAGTGAGAAAAACATCACGGGGTGGTGCGCATTGTATGGGTGTGTGTTACATTACATTCACTCGTAGGAGTGAGAAAAACATCACGGGGTGGTGCGCATTGTATGGGTGTGTGTTACATTACATTCACTAGTAGGAGTGAGAAAAACATCACGGGGTGGTGCGCATTGTATGGGTGTGTGTTACATTACATTCACTAGTAGGAGTGAGAAAAACATCACGGGGTGGTGCGCATTGTATGGGTGTGTGTTACATTACATTCACTCGTAGGAGTGAGAAAAACATCACGGGGTGGTGCGCATTGTACGGGTGTGTGTTACATTACATTCACTAGTAGGAGTGAGAAAAACATCACGGGGTGGTGCGCATTGTATGGGTGTGTGTTACATTACATTCACTAGTAGGAGTGAGAAAAACATCACGGGGTGGTGCGCATTGTATGGGTGTGTGTTACATTACATTCACTAGTGGGAGTGAGAAAAACATCACAGGGTGGTGCGCATTGTATGGGTGTGTGTTACATTACATTCACTAGTGGGAGTGAGAAAAACATCACGGGGTGGTGCGCATTGTATGGGTGTGTGTTACATTACATGCACTAGTGGGAGTGAGAAAAACATCACGGGGTGGTGCGCATTGTATGGGTGTGTTTTACATTACATGCACTAGTAGGAGTGAGAAAAACATCACGGGGTGGTGCGCATTGTATGGGTGTGTGTTACATTACATTCACTACGAGGAGTGAGAAAAACATAACGGGGTGTTGCGCATTGTATGGGTGTGTGTTACATTACATTCACTCGTAGGAGTGAGAAAAACATCACGGGGTGGTGCGCATTGTACGGGTGTGTGTTACATTACATTCACTAGTAGGAGTGAGAAAAACATCACGGGGTGGTGCGCATTGTATGGGTGTGTGTTACATTACATTCACTAGTAGGAGTGAGAAAAACATCACGGGGTGGTGCGCATTGTATGGGTGTGTGTTACATTACATTCACTACGAGGAGTGAGAAAAACATCACGGGGTGGTGCGCATTGTATGGGTGTGTGTTACATTACATTCACTCGTAGGAGTGAGAAAAACATCACGGGGTGGTGCGCATTGTATGGGTGTGTGTTACATTACATTCACTACGAGGAGTGAGAAAAACATCACGGGGTGGTGCGCATTGTATGGGTGTGTGTTACATTACATGCACTAGTGGGAGTGAGAAAAACATCACGGGGTGGTGCGCATTGTATGGGTGTGTTTTACATTACATGCACTAGTAGGAGTGAGAAAAACATCACGGGGTGGTGCGCATTGTATGGGTGTGTGTTACATTACATTCAGTACGAGGAGTGAGAAAAACATAACGGGGTGGTGCGCATTGTATGGGTGTGTGTTACATTACATTCACTAGTAGGAGTGAGAAATATATCACGGGGTGGTGCGCATTGTATGGGTGTGTGTTACATTACATTCACTCGTAGGAGTGAGAAAAACATCACGGGGTGGTGCGCATTGTATGGGTGTGTGTTACATTACATTCACTAGTAGGAGTGAGAAAAACATCACGGGGTGGTGCGCATTGTATGGGTGTGTGTTACATTACATTCACTAGTAGGAGTGAGAAAAACATCACGGGGTGGTGCGCATTGTATGGGTGTGTGTTACATTACATTCACTAGTAGGAGTGAGAAAAACATCACGGGGTGGTGCGCATTGTATGGGTGTGTGTTACATTACATTTACTAGTAGGAGTGAGAAAAACATCACGGGGTGGTGCGCATTGTATGGGTGAGTGTTACATTACGTTCACTATGAGGAGTGAGAAAAACATCACGGGGTGGTGCACATTGTATGGGTGTGTGTTACATTACATTCACTAGTAGGAGTGAGAAAAACATCGCGGGGTGGTGCGCCTTGTATGGGTGTGTGTTACACTAGATTCACTAGTAGGAGTGAGAAAAACATCACGGGGTGGTGCGCATTGTATGGGTGTGTGTTACATTACATTCACTAGTAGGAGTGAGAAAAACATCACGGGGTGGTGCGCATTGTATGGGTGTGTGTTACATTACATTCACTCGTAGGAGTGAGAAAAACATCACGGGGTGGTGCGCATTGTATGGGTGTGTGTTACATTACATTCACTAGTAGGAGTGAGAAAAACATCACGGGGTGGTGCGCATTGTATGGGTGTGTGTTACATTACATTCACTAGTAGGAGTGAGAAAAACATCACGGGGTGGTGCGCATTGTATGGGTGTGTGTTACATTACATTCACTACGAGGAGTGAGAAAAACATAACGGGGTGGTGCGCATTGTATGGGTGTGTGTTACATTACATTCACTAGTAGGAGTGAGAAATATATCACGGGGTGGTGCGCATTGTATGGGTGTGTGTTACATTACATTCACTCGTAGGAGTGAGAAAAACATCACGGGGTGGTGCGCATTGTATGGGTGTGTGTTACATTACATTCACTAGTAGGAGTGAGAAAAACATCACGGGGTGGTGCGCATTGTATGGGTGTGTGTTACATTACATTCACTAGTAGGAGTGAGAAAAACATCACGGGGTGGTGCGCATTGTATGGGTGTGTGTTACATTACATTCACTAGTAGGAGTGAGAAAAACATCACGGGGTGGTGCGCATTGTATGGGTGTGTGTTACATTACATTCACTAGTAGGAGTGAGAAAAACATCGCGGGGTGGTGCGCCTTGTATGGGTGTGTGTTGCACTAGATTCACTAGTAGGAGTGAGAAAAACATCACGGGGTGGTGCGCATTGTATGGGTGTGTGTTACATTACATTCACTAGTAGGAGTGAGAAAAACATCACGGGGTGGTGCGCATTGTATGGGTGTGTGTTACATTACATTCACTACGAGGAGTGAGAAAAACATAACGGGGTGGTGCGCATTGTATGGGTGTGTGTTACATTACATTCACTAGTAGGAGTGAGAAATATATCACGGGGTGGTGCGCATTGTATGGGTGTGTGTTACATTACATTCACTCGTAGGAGTGAGAAAAACATCACGGGGTGGTGCGCATTGTATGGGTGTGTGTTACATTACATTCACTAGTAGGAGTGAGAAAAACATCACGGGGTGGTGCGCATTGTATGGGTGTGTGTTACATTACATTCACTAGTAGGAGTGAGAAAAACATCACGGGGTGGTGCGCATTGTATGGGTGTGTGTTACATTACATTCACTAGTAGGAGTGAGAAAAACATCACGGGGTGGTGCGCATTGTATGGGTGTGTGTTACATTACATTCACTAGTAGGAGTGAGAAAAACATCGCGGGGTGGTGCGCCTTGTATGGGTGTGTGTTGCACTAGATTCACTAGTAGGAGTGAGAAAAACATCACGGGGTGGTGCGCATTGTATGGGTGTGTGTTACATTACATTCACTAGTAGGAGTGAGAAAAACATCACGGGGTGGTGCGCATTGTATGGGTGTGTGTTACATTACATGCACTAGTAGGAGTGAGAAAAACATCACGGGATGGTGCGCATTGTATGGGTGTGTGTTACATTACATTCACTAGTAGGAGTGAGAAAAACATCACGGGGTGGTGCGCATTGTATGGGTGTGTGTTACATTACATTCACTAGTAGGAGTGAGAAAAACATCACGGGGTGGTGCGCATTGTATGGGTGTGTGTTACATTACATTCACTAGTAGGAGTGAGAAAAACATCACGGGGTGGTGCGCATTGTATGGGTGTGTGTTACATTACATTTACTAGTAGGAGTGAGAAAAACATCACGGGGTGGTGCGCATTGTATGGGTGAGTGTTACATTACGTTCACTATGAGGAGTGAGAAAAACATCACGGGGTGGTGCGCATTGTATGGGTGTGTGTTACATTACATTCACTAGTAGAAGTGAGAAAAACATCGCGGGGTGGTGCGCCTTGTATGGGTGTGTGTTACACTAGATTCACTAGTAGGAGTGAGAAAAACATCACGGGGTGGTGCGCATTGTATGGGTGTGTGTTACATTACAGTCACTAGTAGGAATGTGAAAAACATCACGGGGTGGTGCGCATTGTATGGGTGTGTGTTACATTACATTCACTACGAGGAGTGAGAAAAACATCACAGGGTGGTGCGCATTGTATGGGTGTGTGTTACATTACATTCACTAGTAGGAGTGAGAAAAACATCACGGGATGGTGCGCATTGTATGGGTGTGTGTTAAATTACATTCACTAGTAGGAGTGAGAAAAACATCACGGGGTGGTGCGCATTGTATGGGTGTGTGTTACATTACATTCACTAGTAGGAGTGAGAACAACATCACGGGGTGGTGCGCATTGTATGGGTGTGTGTTACATTACATTCAATAGTAGGAGTGAGAAAAACATCACGGGGTGGTGCGCATTGTATGGGTGTGTGTTACATTACATTGACTAGTAGGAGTGAGAAAAACATCACGGGGTGGTGCGCATTGTATGGGTGTGTGTTACATTACATTCACTAGTAGGAGTGAGAAAAACATCACGGGGTGGTGCGCATTGTATGGGTGTGTGTTACATTACATTCACTAGTAGGAGTGAGAAAAACATCACGGGTTGGTGCGCATTGTATGGGTGTGTGTTAGAGTAGATTCACTAGTAGGAGTGAGAAAAACATCACGGGGTGGTGCGCATTGTATGGGTGTGTGTTACATTAGATTCACTAGTAGGAGTCAGAAAAACATCACGTGGTAGTGCGCATTTTATGGGTGTGTGTTACATTAGATTCACTAGTAGGAGTGAGAAAAACATCACGGTGTGGTGCGAATTGTATGGGTGATTGTTACATTACATTCACTAGTAGGAGTGAGAAAAACATCACGTGGTGATGCGCATTGTATGGGTTTGTGTTACATTACATTCACTAGTAGGAGTGAGAAAAACATCACGGGGTGGTGCGCATTGTATGGGTGTGTGTTACATTACATTCACTAGTAGGAGTGAGAAAAACATCACGGGGTGGTGCGCATTGTATGGGTGTGTGTTACATTACATTCACTAGTAGGAGTGAGAAAAACATCACGGGGTGGTGCGCATTGTTTGGGTGTGTGTTACATTACATTCACTAGTAGGAGTGAGAAAAACATCACGGGGTGGTGCACATTGTATGGGTGTGTGTTACATTACATTCACTCGTAGGAGTGAGAAAAACATCACGGGGTGGTGCGCATTGTATGTGTGTGTGTTACATTACATTCACTCCTAGGAGTGAGAAAAACATCACGGGGTGGTGCGCATTGTATGGGTGTGTGTTACATTACATTCACTCGTAGGAGAGAGAAAAACATCACGGGGTGGTGCGCATTGTATGGGTGTGTGTTACATTACATTCACTAGTAGGAGTGAGAAAAACATCACGGGGTGGTGCGCATTGTATGTGTGAGTGTTACATTACATTCACTAGTAGGAGTGAGAAAAACATCACGGGGTGGTGCGCATTGTATGGGTGTGTGTTACATTACATTCACTAGTAGGAGTGAGAAAAACATCACGGGGTGGTGCGCATTGTATGGGTGTGTGTTACATTACATTCACTAGTAGGAGTGAGAAAAACATCACGGGGTGGTGCGCATTGTATGGGTGTGTGTTACATTACATTCACTCGTAGGAGTGAGAAAAACATCACGGGGTGGTGCGCATTTTATGGGTGTGTGTTACATTAGATTCACTAGTAGGAGTGAGAAAAACATCACGGGGTGGTGCGAATTGTATGGGTGATTGTTACATTACATTCACTAGTAGGAGTGAGAAAAACATCACGGGGTGGTGCGCATTGTATGTGTGTGTGTTACATTTCATTCACAAATAGGAGTGAGAAAAACATCACGGGGTTGTGCGCATTGTATGGGTGTGTGTTACATTACATTCACTAGTAGGAGTTAGAAAAACATCACGGGGTGGTGCGCATTGTATGGGTGTGTGTTACATTACATACAATAGTAGGAGTGAGAAAAACATCACGGGGTGGTGCGCATTGTATGGGTGTGTGTTACATTACATTCACTAGTGGGAGTGAGAAAAACATCACAGGGTGGTGCGCATTGTATGGGTGTGTGTTACATTACATGCACTAGTGGGAGTGAGAAAAACATCACGGGGTGGTGCGCATTGTATGGGTGTGTTTTACATTACATTCACTAATAGGAGTGAGAAAAACATCACGGGGTGGTGCGCATTGTATGGGTGTGTGCTACATTACATTCACTAGTAGAAGTGCGAAAAACATCACGGGGTGGTGCGCATTGTATGGGTGTGTGTTACATTACATTCACTTCGAGGAGTGAGAAAAACATAACGGGGTGGTGCGCATTGTATGGGTGTGTGTTACATTACATTCACTAGTAGGAGTGAGAAAAACATCACGGGGTGGTGCGCATTGTATGGGTGTGTGTTACATTACATGCACTAGTAGGAGTGAGAAAAACATCACGGGGTGGTGCGCATTGTATGGGTGTGTGTTACATTACATTCACTAGTAGGAGTGAGAAAAACATCACGGGGTGGTGCGCATTGTATGGGTGTGTGTTACATTACATGCACTAGTAGGAGTGAGAAAAACATCACGGGGTGGTGCGCATTGTAAGGGTGTGTGTTACATTACATTCACTACGAGGAGTGAGAAAAACATAACGGGGTGGTGCGCATTGTATGGGTGTGTGTTACGTTACATTCACTAGTAGGAGTGAGAAATATATCACGGGGTGGTGCGCATTGTATGGGTGTGTGTTACATTACATTCACTCGTAGGAGTGAGAAAAACATCACGGGGTGGTGCGCATTGTATGGGTGTGTGTTACATTACATTCACTAGTAGGAGTGAGAAAAACATCACGGGGTGGTGCGCATTGTATGGGTGTGTGTTACATTACATTCACTAGTAGGAGTGAGAAAAACATCACGGGGTGGTGCGCATTGTATGGGTGTGTGTTAGAGTAGATTCACTAGTAGGAGTGAGAAAAACATCACGGGGTGGTGCGCATTGTATGGGTGTGTGTTACATTAGATTCACTAGTAGGAGTCAGAAAAACATCACGTGGTAGTGCGCATTTTATGGGTGTGTGTTATATTAGATTCACTAGTAGGAGTGAGAAAAACATCACGGTGTGGTGCGAATTGTATGGGTGATTGTTACATTACATTCACTAGTAGGAGTGAGAAAAACATCACGTGGTGATGCGCATTGTATGGGTTTGTGTTACATTACATTCACTAGTAGGAGTGAGAAAAACATCACGGGGTGGTGCGCATTGTATGGGTGTGTGTTACATTACATTCACTAGTAGGAGTGAGAAAAACATCACGGGGTGGTGCGCATTCTATGGGTGTGTGTTACATTACATTCACTAGTAGGAGTGAGAAAAACATCACGGGGTGGTGCGCATTGTTTGGGTGTGTGTTACATTACATTCACTAGTAGGAGTGAGAAAAACATCACGGGGTGGTGCACATTGTATGGGTGTGTGTTACATTACATTCACTCGTAGGAGTGAGAAAAACATCACGGGGTGGTGCGCATTGTATGTGTGTGTGTTACATTACATTCACTCCTAGGAGTGAGAAAAACATCACGGGGTGGTGCGCATTGTATGGGTGTGTGTTACATTACATTCACTCGTAGGAGAGAGAAAAACATCACGGGGTGGTGCGCATTGTATGGGTGTGTGTTACATTACATTCACTAGTAGGAGTGAGAAAAACATCACGGGGTGGTGCGCATTGTATGTGTGAGTGTTACATTACATTCACTAGTAGGAGTGAGAAAAACATCACGGGGTGGTGCGCATTGTATGGGTGTGTGTTACATTACATTCACTAGTAGGAGTGAGAAAAACATCACGGGGTTGTGCGCATTGTATGGGTGTGTGTTACATTACATTCACTAGTAGGAGTTAGAAAAACATCACGGGGTGGTGCGCATTGTATGGGTGTGTGTTACATTACATTCAATAGTAGGATTGAGAAAAACATCACGGGGTGGTGCGCATTGTATGGGTGTGTGTTACATTACATTCACTAGTGGGAGTGAGAAAAACATCACAGGGTGGTGCGCATTGTATGGGTGTGTGTTACATTACATGCACTAGTGGGAGTGAGAAAAACATCACGGGGTGGTGCGCATTGTATGGGTGTGTTTTACATTACATTCACTAATAGGAGTGAGAAAAACATCACGGGGTGGTGCGCATTGTATGGGTGTGTGCTACATTACATTCACTAGTAGAAGTGCGAAAAACATCACGGGGTGGTGCGCATTGTATGGGTGTGTGTTACATTACATTCACTTCGAGGAGTGAGAAAAACATAACGGGGTGGTGCGCATTGTATGGGTGTGTGTTACATTACATTCACTAGTAGGAGTGAGAAAAACATCACGGGGTGGTGCGCATTGTATGGGTGTGTGTTACATTACATGCACTAGTAGGAGTGAGAAAAACATCACGGGGTGGTGCGCATTGTATGGGTGTGTGTTACATTACATTCACTAGTAGGAGTGAGAAAAACATCACGGGGTGGTGCGCATTGTATGGGTGTGTGTTACATTACATGCACTAGTAGGAGTGAGAAAAACATCACGGGGTGGTGCGCATTGTATGGGTGTGTGTTACATTACATTCACTACGAGGAGTGAGAAAAACATAACGGGGTGGTGCGCATTGTATGGGTGTGTGTTACGTTACATTCACTAGTAGGAGTGAGAAATATATCACGGGGTGGTGCGCATTGTATGGGTGTGTGTTACATTACATTCACTCGTAGGAGTGAGAAAAACATCACGGGGTGGTGCGCATTGTATGGGTGTGTGTTACATTACATTCACTAGTAGGAGTGAGAAAAACATCACGGGGTGGTGCGCATTGTATGGGTGTGTGTTACATTACATTCACTAGTAGGAGTGAGAAAAACATCACGGGGTGGTGCGCATTGTATGGGTGTGTGTTACATTACATTCACTAGTAGGAGTGAGAAAAACATCACGGGGTGGTGCGCATTGTATGGCTGTGTGTTACATTACATTTACTAGTAGGAGTGAGAAAAACATCACGGGGTGGTGCGCATTGTATGGGTGAGTGTTACATTACGTTCACTATGAGGAGTGAGAAAAACATCACGGTGTGGTGCGCATTGTATGGGTGTGTGTTACATTACATTCACTAGTAGGAGTGAGAAAAACATCGCGGGGTGGTGCGCCTTGTATGGGTGTGTGTTACACTAGATTCACTAGTAGGAGTGAGAAAAACATCACGGGGTGGTGCGCATTGTATGGGTGTGTGTTACATTACAGTCACTAGTAGGAGTGTGAAAAACATCACGGGGTGGTGCGCATTGTATGGGTGTGTGTTACATTACATTCACTACGAGGAGTGAGAAAAACATCACGGGGTGGTGCGCATTGTATGGGTGTGTGTTACATTACATTCACTAGTAGGAGTGAGAAAAACATCACGGGGTGGTGCGCATTGTATGGGTGTGTGTTACATTACATTCACTAGTAGGAGTGAGAAAAACATCACGGGGTGGTGCGCATTGTATGGGTGTGTGTTACATTACATTCACTAGTAGGAGTGAGAAAAACATCACGGGGTGGTGCGCATTGTATGGGTGTGTGTTACATTACATTCACTAGTAGGAGTGAGAACAACATCACGGGGTGGTGCGCATTGTATGGGTGTGTGTTACATTACATTCACTAGTAGGAGTGAGAAAAACATCACGGGGTGGTGCACATTGTATGGGTGTGTGTTACATTACATTCACTAGTAGGAGTGAGAAAAACATCGCGGGGTGGTGCGCCTTGTATGGGTGTGTGTTGCACTAGATTCACTAGTAGGAGTGAGAAAAACATCACGGGGTGGTGCGCATTGTATGGGTGTGTGTTACATTACATTCACTAGTAGGAGTGAGAAAAACATCACGGGGTGGTGCGCATTGTATGGGTGTGTGTTACATTACATGCACTAGTAGGAGTGAGAAAAACATCACGGGGTTGTGCGCATTGTATGGGTGTGTGTTACATTACATTCACTACGAGGAGTGAGAAAAACATAACGGGGTGGTGCGCATTGTATGGGTGTGTGTTACATTACATTCACTAGTAGGAGTGAGAAATATATCACGGGGTGGTGCGCATTGTATGGGTGTGTGTTACATTACATTCACTCGTAGGAGTGAGAAAAACATCACGGGGTGGTGCGCATTGTATGGGTGTGTGTTACATTACATTCACTAGTAGGAGTGAGAAAAACATCACGGGGTGGTGCGCATTGTATGGGTGTGTGTTACATTACATTCACTAGTAGGAGTGAGAAAAACATCACGGGGTGGTGCGCATTGTATGGGTGTGTGTTACATTACATTTACTAGTAGGAGTGAGAAAAACATCACGGGGTGGTGCGCATTGTATGGGTGAGTGTTACATTACGTTCACTATGAGGAGTGAGAAAAACATCACGGGGTGGTGCGCATTGTATGGGTGTGTGTTACATTACATTCACTAGTAGAAGTGAGAAAAACATCGCGGGGTGGTGCGCCTTGTATGGGTGTGTGTTACACTAGATTCACTAGTAGGAGTGAGAAAAACATCACGGGGTGGTGCGCATTGTATGGGTGTGTGTTACATTACAGTCACTAGTAGGAGTGTGAAAAACATCACGGGGTAGTGCGCATTGTATGGGTGTGTGTTACATTACATTCACTACGAGGAGTGAGAAAAACATCACAGGGTGGTGCGCATTGTATGGGTGTGTGTTACATTACATTCACTAGTAGGAGTGAGAAAAACATCACGGGATGGTGCGCATTGTATGGGTGTGTGTTAAATTACATTCACTAGTAGGAGTGAGAAAAACATCACGGGGTGTTGCGCATTGTATGGGTGTGTGTTACATTACATTCACTAGTAGGAGTGAGAAAAACATCACGGGATGGTGCGCATTGTATGGGTGTGTGTTACATTACATTCACTACGAGGAGTGAGAAAAACATCACAGGGTGGTGCGCATTGTATGGGTGTGTGTTACATTACATTCACTAGTAGGAGTGAGAACAACATCACGGGGTGGTGCGCATTGTATGGGTGTGTGTTACATTACATTCAATAGTAGGAGTGAGAAAAACATCACGGGGTGGTGCGCATTGTATGGGTGTGTGTTACATTACATTGACTAGTAGGAGTGAGAAAAACATCACGGGGTGGTGCGCATTGTATGGGTGTGTGTAACATTACATTCAGTAGTAGGAGTGAGAAAAACATCACGGGGTGGTGCGCATTGTATGGGTGTGTGTTACATTACATTCACTAGTAGGAGTGAGAAAAACATCACGGGGTGGTGCGCATTGTATGGGTGTGTGTTACAGTAGATTCACTAGTAGGAGTGAGAAAAACATCACGGGGTGGTGCGCATTGTATGGGTGTGTGTTACATTAGATTCACTAGTAGGAGTCAGAAAAACATCACGTGGTAGTGCGCATTTTATGGGTGTGTGTTACATTAGATTCACTAGTAGGAGTGAGAAAAACATCACGGTGTGGTGCGAATTGTATGGGTGATTGTTACATTACATTCACTAGTAGGAGTGAGAAAAACATCACGTGGTGATGCGCATTGTATGGGTTTGTGTTACATTACATTCACTAGTAGGAGTGAGAAAAACATCACGGGGTGGTGCGCATTGTATGGGTGTGTGTTACATTACATTCACTAGTAGGAGTGAGAAAAACATCACGGGGTGGTGCGCATTGTATGGGTGTGTGTTACATTACATTCACTAGTAGGAGTGAGAAAAACATCACGGGGTGGTGCGCATTGTTTGGGTGTGTGTTACATTACATTCACTAGTAGGAGTGAGAAAAACATCACGGGGTGGTGCGCATTGTATGGGTGTGTGTTACATTACATTCACTCGTAGGAGTGAGAAAAACATCACGGGGTGGTGCGCATTGTATGGGTGTGTGTTACATTACATTCACTAGTAGGAGTGAGAAATATATCACGGGGTGGTGCGCATTGTATGGGTGTGTGTTACATTACATTCACTCGTAGGAGTGAGAAAAACATCACGGGGTGGTGCGCATTGTATGGGTGTGTGTTACATTACATTCACTAGTAGGAGTGAGAAAAACATCACGGGGTGGTGCGCATTGTATGGGTGTGTGTTACATTACATTCACTAGTAGGAGTGAGAAAAACATCACGGGGTGGTGCGCATTGTATGGGTGTGTGTTACATTACATTCACTAGTAGGAGTGAGAAAAACATCACGGGGTGGTGCGCATTGTATGGGTGTGTGTTACATTACATTTACTAGTAGGAGTGAGAAAAACATCACGGGGTGGTGCGCATTGTATGGGTGAGTGTTACATTACGTTCACTATGAGGAGTGAGAAAAACATCACGGGGTGGTGCGCATTGTATGGGTGTGTGTTACATTACATTCACTAGTAGAAGTGAGAAAAACATCGCGGGGTGGTGCGCCTTGTATGGGTGTGTGTTACACTAGATTCACTAGTAGGAGTGAGAAAAACATCACGGGGTGGTGCGCATTGTATGGGTGTGTGTTACATTACAGTCACTAGTAGGAGTGTGAAAAACATCACGGGGTGGTGCGCATTGTATGGGTGTGTGTTACATTACATTCACTACGATGAGTGAGAAAAACATAACGGGGTGGTGCGCATTGTATGGGTGTGTGTTACGTTACATTCACTAGTAGGAGTGAGAAATATATCACGGGGTGGTGCGCATTGTATGGGTGTGTGTTACATTACATTCACTCGTAGGAGTGAGAAAAACATCACGGGGTGGTGCGCATTGTATGGGTGTGTGTTACATTACATTCACTAGTAGGAGTGAGAAAAACATCACGGGGTGGTGCGCATTGTATGGGTGTGTGTTACATTACATTCACTAGTAGGAGTGAGAAAAACATCACGGGGTGGTGCGCATTGTATGGGTGTGTGTTACATTACATTCACTAGTAGGAGTGAGAAAAACATCACGGGGTGGTGCGCATTGTATGGGTGTGTGTTACATTACATTTACTAGTAGGAGTGAGAAAAACATCACGGGGTGGTGCGCATTGTATGGGTGAGTGTTACATTACGTTCACTATGAGGAGTGAGAAAAACATCACGGTGTGGTGCGCATTGTATGGGTGTGTGTTACATTACATTCACTAGTAGGAGTGAGAAAAACATCGCGGGGTGGTGCGCCTTGTATGGGTGTGTGTTACACTAGATTCACTAGTAGGAGTGAGAAAAACATCACGGGGTGGTGCGCATTGTATGGGTGTGTGTTACATTACAGTCACTAGTAGGAGTGTGAAAAACATCACGGGGTGGTGCGCATTGTATGGGTGTGTGTTACATTACATTCACTACGAGGAGTGAGAAAAACATCACGGGGTGGTGCGCATTGTATGGGTGTGTGTTACATTACATTCACTAGTAGGAGTGAGAAAAACATCACGGGGTGGTGCGCATTGTATGGGTGTGTGTTACATTACATTCACTAGTAGGAGTGAGAAAAACATCACGGGGTGGTGCGCATTGTATGGGTGTGTGTTACATTACATTCACTAGTAGGAGTGAGAAAAACATCACGGGGTGGTGCGCATTGTATGGGTGTGTGTTACATTACATTCACTAGTAGGAGTGAGAACAACAGCACGGGGTGGTGCGCATTGTATGGGTGTGTGTTACATTACATTCACTAGTAGGAGTGAGAAAAACATCACGGGGTGGTGCGCATTGTATGGGTGTGTGTTACATTACATTCACTAGTAGGAGTGAGAAAAACATCGCGGGGTGGTGCGCCTTGTATGGGTGTGTGTTGCACTAGATTCACTAGTAGGAGTGAGAAAAACATCACGGGGTGGTGCGCATTGTATGGGTGTGTGTTACATTACATTCACTAGTAGGAGTGAGAAAAATATCACGGGGTGGTGCGCATTGTATGGGTGTGTGTTACATTACATGCACTAGTAGGAGTGAGAAAAACATCACGGGGTTGTGCGCATTGTATGGGTGTGTGTTACATTACATTCACTACGAGGAGTGAGAAAAACATAACGGGGTGGTGCGCATTGTATGGGTGTGTGTTACATTACATTCACTAGTAGGAGTGAGAAATATATCACGGGGTGGTGCGCATTGTATGGGTGTGTGTTACATTACATTCACTCGTAGGAGTGAGAAAAACATCACGGCGTGGTGCGCATTGTATGGGTGTGTGTTACATTACATTCACTAGTAGGAGTGAGAAAAACATCACGGGGTGGTGCGCATTGTATGGGTGTGTGTTACATTACATTCACTAGTAGGAGTGAGAAAAACATCACGGGGTGGTGCGCATTGTATGGGTGTGTGTTACATTACATTTACTAGTAGGAGTGAGAAAAACATCACGGGGTGGTGCGCATTGTATGGGTGAGTGTTACATTACGTTCACTATGAGGAGTGAGAAAAACATCACGGGGTGGTGCGCATTGTATGGGTGTGTGTTACATTACATTCACTAGTAGAAGTGAGAAAAACATCGCGGGGTGGTGCGCCTTGTATGGGTGTGTGTTACACTAGATTCACTAGTAGGAGTGAGAAAAACATCACGGGGTGGTGCGCATTGTATGGGTGTGTGTTACATTACAGTCACTAGTAGGAGTGTGAAAAACATCACGGGGTGGTGCGCATTGTATGGGTGTGTGTTACATTACATTCACTACGAGGAGTGAGAAAAACATCACAGGGTGGTGCGCATTGTATGGGTGTGTGTTACATTACATTCACTAGTAGGAGTGAGAAAAACATCACGGGATGGTGCGCATTGTATGGGTGTGTGTTAAATTACATTCACTAGTAGGAGTGAGAAAAACATCACGGGGTGGTGCGCATTGTATGGGTGTGTGTTACATTACATTCACTAGTAGGAGTGAGAAAAACATCACGGGGTGGTGCGCATTGTATGGGTGTGTGTTACATTACATTCACTAGTAGGAGTGAGAACAACATCACGGGGTGGTGCGCATTGTATGGGTGTGTGTTACATTACATTCAATAGTAGGAGTGAGAAAAACATCACGGGGTGGTGCGCATTGTATGGGTGTGTGTTACATTACATTGACTAGTAGGAGTGAGAAAAACATCACGGGGTGGTGCGCATTGTATGGGTGTGTGTTACATTACATTCACTAGTAGGAGTGAGAAAAACATCACGGGGTGGTGCGCATTGTATGGGTGTGTGTTACATTACATTCACTAGTAGGAGTGAGAAAAACATCACGGGGTGGTGCGCATTGTATGGGTGTGTGTTACAGTAGATTCACTAGTAGGAGTGAGAAAAACATCACGGGGTGGTGCGCATTGTATGGGTGTGTGTTACATTACATTCACTAGTAGGAGTCAGAAAAACATCACGTGGTAGTGCGCATTTTATGGGTGTGTGTTACATTAGATTCACTAGTAGGAGTGAGAAAAACATCACGGTGTGGTGCGAATTGTATGGGTGATTGTTACATTACATTCACTAGTAGGAGTGAGAAAAACATCACGTGGTGATGCGCATTGTATGGGTTTGTGTTACATTACATTCACTAGTAGGAGTGAGAAAAACATCACGGGGTGGTGCGCATTGTATGGGTGTGTGTTACATTACATTCACTAGTAGGAGTGAGAAAAACATCACGGGGTGGTGCGCATTGTATGGGTGTGTGTTACATTACATTCACTAGTAGGAGTGAGAAAAACATCACGGGGTGGTGCGCATTGTTTGGGTGTGTGTTACATTACATTCACTAGTAGGAGTGAGAAAAACATCACGGGGTGGTGCGCATTGTATGGGTGTGTGTTACATTACATTCACTCGTAGGAGTGAGAAAAACATCACGGGGTGGTGCGCATTGTATGGGTGTGTGTTACATTACATTCACTAGTAGGAGTGAGAAATATATCACGGGGTGGTGCGCATTGTATGGGTGTGTGTTACATTACATTCACTCGTAGGAGTGAGAAAAACATCACGGGGTGGTGCGCATTGTATGGGTGTGTGTTACATTACATTCACTAGTAGGAGTGAGAAAAACATCACGGGGTGGTGCGCATTGTATGGGTGTGTGTTACATTACATTCACTAGTAGGAGTGAGAAAAACATCACGGGGTGGTGCGCATTGTATGGGTGTGTGTTACATTACATTCACTAGTAGGAGTGAGAAAAACATCACGGGGTGGTGCGCATTGTATGGGTGTGTGTTACATTACATTTACTAGTAGGAGTGAGAAAAACATCACGGGGTGGTGCGCATTGTATGGGTGAGTGTTACATTACGTTCACTATGAGGAGTGAGAAAAACATCACGGGGTGGTGCGCATTGTATGGGTGTGTGTTACATTACATTCACTAGTAGAAGTGAGAAAAACATCGCGGGGTGGTGCGCCTTGTATGGGTGTGTGTTACACTAGATTCACTAGTAGGAGTGAGAAAAACATCACGGGGTGGTGCGCATTGTATGGGTGTGTGTTACATTACAGTCACTAGTAGGAGTGTAAAAAACATCACGGGGTGGTGCGCATTGTATGGGTGTGTGTTACATTACATTCACTACGAGGAGTGAGAAAAACATCACAGGGTGGTGCGCATTGTATGGGTGTGTGTTACATTACATTCACTAGTAGGAGTGAGAAAAACATCACGGGATGGTGCGCATTGTATGGGGGTGTGTTAAATTACATTCACTAGTAGGAGTGAGAAAAATATCACGGGGTGGTGCGCATTGTATGGGTGTGTGTTACATTACATTCACTAGTAGGAGTGAGAAAAACATCACGGGGTGGTGCGCATTGTATGGGTGTGTGTTACATTACATTCACTAGTAGGAGTGAGAACAACATCACGGGGTGGTGCGCATTGTATGGGTGTGTGTTACATTACATTCAATAGTAGGAGTGAGAAAAACATCACGGGGTGGTGCGCATTGTATGGGTGTGTGTTACATTACATTGACTAGTAAGAGTGAGAAAAACATCACGGGGTGGTGCGTATTGTATGGGTGTGTGTTACATTACATTCACTAGTAGGAGTGAGAAAAACATCACGGGGTGGTGCGCATTGTATGGGTGTGTGTTACATTACATTCACTAGTAGGAGTGAGAAAAACATCACGGGGTGGTGCGCATTGTATGGGTGTGTGTTACAGTAGATTCACTAGTAGGAGTGAGAAAAACATCACGGGGTGGTGCGCATTGTATGGGTGTGTGTTACATTAGATTCACTAGTAGGAGTCAGAAAAACATCACGTGGTAGTGCGCATTTTATGGGTGTGTGTTACATTAGATTCACTAGTAGGAGTGAGAAAAACATCACGGTGTGGTGCGAATTGTATGGGTGATTGTTACATTACATTCACTAGTAGGAGTGAGAAAAACATCACGTGGTGATGCGCATTGTATGGGTTTGTGTTACATTACATTCACTAGTAGGAGTGAGAAAAACATCACGGGGTGGTGCGCATTGTATGGGTGTGTGTTACATTACATTCACTAGTAGGAGTGAGAAAAACATCACGCGGTGGTGCGCATTGTATGGGTGTGTGTTACATTACATTCACTAGTAGGAGTGAGAAAAACATCACGGGGTGGTGCGCATTGTTTGGGTGTGTGTTACATTACATTCACTAGTAGGAGTGAGAAAAACATCACGGGGTGGTGCGCATTGTATGGGTGTGTGTTACATTACATTCACTCGTAGGAGTGAGAAAAACATCACGGGGTGGTGCGCATTGTATGTGTGTGTGTTACATTACATTCACTCCTAGGAGTGAGAAAAACATCACGGGGTGGTGCGCATTGTATGGGTGTGTGTTACATTACATTCACTCGTAGGAGAGAGAAAAACATCACGGGGTGGTGCGCATTGTATGGGTGTGTGTTACATTACATTCACTAGTAGGAGTGAGAAAAACATCACGGGGTGGTGCGCATTGTATGTGTGAGTGTTACATTACATTCACTAGTAGGAGTGAGAAAAACATCACGGGGTGGTGCGCTTTGTATGGGTGTGTGTTACATTACATTCACTAGTAGGAGTGAGAAAAACATCACGGGGTGGTGCGCATTGTATGGGTGTGTGTTACATTACATTCACTAGTAGGAGTGAGAAAAACATCACGGGGTGGTGCGCATTGTATGGGTGTGTGTTACATTACATTCACTCGTAGGAGTGAGAAAAACATCACGGGGTGGTGCGCATTTTATGGGTGTGTGTTACATTAGATTCACTAGTAGGAGTGAGAAAAACATCACGGGGTGGTGCGAATTGTATGGGTGATTGTTACATTACATTCACTAGTAGGAGTGAGAAAAACATCACGGGGTGGTGCGCATTGTATGTGTGTGTGTTACATTTCATTCACAAATAGGAGTGAGAAAAACATCACGGGGTTGTGCGCATTGTATGGGTGTGTGTTACATTACATTCACTAGTAGGAGTTAGAAAAACATCACGGGGTGGTGCGCAGTGTATGGGTGTGTGTTACATTACATTCAATAGTAGGAGTGAGAAAAACATCACGGGGTGGTGCGCATTGTATGGGTGTGTGTTACATTACATTCACTAGTGGGAGTGAGAAAAACATCACAGGGTGGTGCGCATTGTATGGGTGTGTGTTACATTACATGCACTAGTGGGAGTGAGAAAAACATCACGGGGTGGTGCGCATTGTATGGGTGTGTTTTACATTACATTCACTAATAGGAGTGAGAAAAACATCACGGGGTGGTGCGCATTGTATGGGTGTGTGCTACATTACATTCACTAGTAGAAGTGCGAAAAACATCACGGGGTGGTGCGCATTGTATGGGTGTGTGTTACATTACATTCACTACGAGGAGTGAGAAAAACATAACGGGGTGGTGCGCATTGTATGGGTGTGTGTTACATTACATTCACTAGTAGGAGTGAGAAAAACATCACGGGGTGGTGCGCATTGTATGGGTGTGTGTTACATTACATGCACTAGTAGGAGTGAGAAAAACATCACGGGGTGGTGCGCATTGTATGGGTGTGTGTTACATTACATTCACTAGTAGGAGTGAGAAAAACATCACGGGGTGGTGCGCATTGTATGGGTGTGTGTTACATTACATGCACTAGTAGGAGTGAGAAAAACATCACGGGGTGGTGCGCATTGTATGGGTGTGTGTTACATTACATTCACTACGAGGAGTGAGAAAAACATAACGGGGTGGTGCGCATTGTATGGGTGTGTGTTACGTTACATTCACTAGTAGGAGTGAGAAATATATCACGGGGTGGTGCGCATTGTATGGGTGTGTGTTACATTACATTCACTCGTAGGAGTGAGAAAAACATCACGGGGTGGTGCGCATTGTATGGGTGTGTGTTACATTACATTCACTAGTAGGAGTGAGAAAAACATCACGGGGTGGTGCGCATTGTATGGGTGTGTGTTACATTACATTCACTAGTAGGAGTGAGAAAAACATCACGGGGTGGTGCGCATTGTACGGGTGTGTGTTACATTACATTCACTAGTAGGAGTGAGAAAAACATCACGGGGTGGTGCGCATTGTATGGGTGTGTGTTACATTACATTTACTAGTAGGAGTGAGAAAAACATCACGGGGTGGTGCGCATTGTATGGGTGAGTGTTACATTACGTTCACTATGAGGAGTGAGAAAAACATCACGGGGTGGTGCGCATTGTATGGGTGTGTGTTACATTACATTCACTAGTAGGAGTGAGAAAAACATCGCGGGGTGGTGCGCCTTGTATGGGTGTGTGTTACACTAGATTCACTAGTAGGAGTGAGAAAAACATCACGGGGTGGTGCGCATTGTATGGGTGTGTGTTACATTACAGTCACTAGTAGGAGTGTGAAAAACATCACGGGGTGGTGCGCATTGTATGGGTGTGTGTTACATTACATTCACTACGAGGAGTGAGAAAAACATCACGGGGTGGTGCGCATTGTATGGGTGTGTGTTACATTACATTCACTAGTAGGAGTGAGAAAAACATCACGGGGTGGTGCGCATTGTATGGGTGTGTGTTACATTACATTCACTAGTAGGAGTGAGAAAAACATCACGGGGTGGTGCGCATTGTATGGGTGTGTGTTACATTACATTCACTAGTAGGAGTGAGAAAAACATCACGGGGTGGTGCGCATTGTATGGGTGTGTGTTACATTACATTCACTAGTAGGAGTGAGAAAAACATCACGGGGTGGTGCGCATTGTATGGGTGTGTGTTACAGTAGATTCACTAGTAGGAGTGAGAAAAACATCACGGGGTGGTGCGCATTGTATGGGTGTGTGTTACATTACATTCACTAGTAGGAGTCAGAAAAACATCACGTGGTAGTGCGCATTTTATGGGTGTGTGTTACATTAGATTCACTAGTAGGAGTGAGAAAAACATCACGGTGTGGTGCGAATTGTATGGGTGATTGTTACATTACATTCACTAGTAGGAGTGAGAAAAACATCACGTGGTGATGCGCATTGTATGGGTTTGTGTTACATTACATTCACTAGTAGGAGTGAGAAAAACATCACGGGGTGGTGCGCATTGTATGGGTGTGTGTTACATTACATTCACTAGTAGGAGTGAGAAAAACATCACGGGGTGGTGCGCATTGTATGGGTGTGTGTTACATTACATTCACTAGTAGGAGTGAGAAAAACATCACGGGGTGGTGCGCATTGTTTGGGTGTGTGTTACATTACATTCACTAGTAGGAGTGAGAAAAACATCACGGGGTGGTGCGCATTGTATGGGTGTGTGTTACATTACATTCACTCGTAGGAGTGAGAAAAACATCACGGGGTGGTGCGCATTGTATGGGTGTGTGTTACATTACATTCACTAGTAGGAGTGAGAAATATATCACGGGGTGGTGCGCATTGTATGGGTGTGTGTTACATTACATTCACTCGTAGGAGTGAGAAAAACATCACGGGGTGGTGCGCATTGTATGGGTGTGTGTTACATTACATTCACTAGTAGGAGTGAGAAAAACATCACGGGGTGGTGCGCATTGTATGGGTGTGTGTTACATTACATTCACTAGTAGGAGTGAGAAAAACATCACGGGGTGGTGCGCATTGTATGGGTGTGTGTTACATTACATTCACTAGTAGGAGTGAGAAAAACATCACGGGGTGGTGCGCATTGTATGGGTGTGTGTTACATTACATTTACTAGTAGGAGTGAGAAAAACATCACGGGGTGGTGCGCATTGTATGGGTGAGTGTTACATTACGTTCACTATGAGGAGTGAGAAAAACATCACGGGGTGGTGCGCATTGTATGGGTGTGTGTTACATTACATTCACTAGTAGAAGTGAGAAAAACATCGCGGGGTGGTGCGCCTTGTATGGGTGTGTGTTACACTAGATTCACTAGTAGGAGTGAGAAAAACATCACGGGGTGGTGCGCATTGTATGGGTGTGTGTTACATTACAGTCACTAGTAGGAGTGTAAAAAACATCACGGGGTGGTGCGCATTGTATGGGTGTGTGTTACATTACATTCACTACGAGGAGTGAGAAAAACATCACAGGGTGGTGCGCATTGTATGGGTGTGTGTTACATTACATTCACTAGTAGGAGTGAGAAAAACATCACGGGATGGTGCGCATTGTATGGGGGTGTGTTAAATTACATTCACTAGTAGGAGTGAGAAAAATATCACGGGGTGGTGCGCATTGTATGGGTGTGTGTTACATTACATTCACTAGTAGGAGTGAGAAAAACATCACGGGGTGGTGCGCATTGTATGGGTGTGTGTTACATTACATTCACTAGTAGGAGTGAGAACAACATCACGGGGTGGTGCGCATTGTATGGGTGTGTGTTACATTACATTCAATAGTAGGAGTGAGAAAAACATCACGGGGTGGTGCGCATTGTATGGGTGTGTGTTACATTACATTGACTAGTAAGAGTGAGAAAAACATCACGGGGTGGTGCGTATTGTATGGGTGTGTGTTACATTACATTCACTAGTAGGAGTGAGAAAAACATCACGGGGTGGTGCGCATTGTATGGGTGTGTGTTACATTACATTCACTAGTAGGAGTGAGAAAAACATCACGGGGTGGTGCGCATTGTATGGGTGTGTGTTACAGTAGATTCACTAGTAGGAGTGAGAAAAACATCACGGGGTGGTGCGCATTGTATGGGTGTGTGTTACATTAGATTCACTAGTAGGAGTCAGAAAAACATCACGTGGTAGTGCGCATTTTATGGGTGTGTGTTACATTAGATTCACTAGTAGGAGTGAGAAAAACATCACGGTGTGGTGCGAATTGTATGGGTGATTGTTACATTACATTCACTAGTAGGAGTGAGAAAAACATCACGTGGTGATGCGCATTGTATGGGTTTGTGTTACATTACATTCACTAGTAGGAGTGAGAAAAACATCACGGGGTGGTGCGCATTGTATGGGTGTGTGTTACATTACATTCACTAGTAGGAGTGAGAAAAACATCACGCGGTGGTGCGCATTGTATGGGTGTGTGTTACATTACATTCACTAGTAGGAGTGAGAAAAACATCACGGGGTGGTGCGCATTGTTTGGGTGTGTGTTACATTACATTCACTAGTAGGAGTGAGAAAAACATCACGGGGTGGTGCGCATTGTATGGGTGTGTGTTACATTACATTCACTCGTAGGAGTGAGAAAAACATCACGGGGTGGTGCGCATTGTATGTGTGTGTGTTACATTACATTCACTCCTAGGAGTGAGAAAAACATCACGGGGTGGTGCGCATTGTATGGGTGTGTGTTACATTACATTCACTCGTAGGAGAGAGAAAAACATCACGGGGTGGTGCGCATTGTATGGGTGTGTGTTACATTACATTCACTAGTAGGAGTGAGAAAAACATCACGGGGTGGTGCGCATTGTATGTGTGAGTGTTACATTACATTCACTAGTAGGAGTGAGAAAAACATCACGGGGTGGTGCGCTTTGTATGGGTGTGTGTTACATTACATTCACTAGTAGGAGTGAGAAAAACATCACGGGGTGGTGCGCATTGTATGGGTGTGTGTTACATTACATTCACTAGTAGGAGTGAGAAAAACATCACGGGGTGGTGCGCATTGTATGGGTGTGTGTTACATTACATTCACTCGTAGGAGTGAGAAAAACATCACGGGGTGGTGCGCATTTTATGGGTGTGTGTTACATTAGATTCACTAGTAGGAGTGAGAAAAACATCACGGGGTGGTGCGAATTGTATGGGTGATTGTTACATTACATTCACTAGTAGGAGTGAGAAAAACATCACGGGGTGGTGCGCATTGTATGTGTGTGTGTTACATTTCATTCACAAATAGGAGTGAGAAAAACATCACGGGGTTGTGCGCATTGTATGGGTGTGTGTTACATTACATTCACTAGTAGGAGTTAGAAAAACATCACGGGGTGGTGCGCAGTGTATGGGTGTGTGTTACATTACATTCAATAGTAGGAGTGAGAAAAACATCACGGGGTGGTGCGCATTGTATGGGTGTGTGTTACATTACATTCACTAGTGGGAGTGAGAAAAACATCACAGGGTGGTGCGCATTGTATGGGTGTGTGTTACATTACATGCACTAGTGGGAGTGAGAAAAACATCACGGGGTGGTGCGCATTGTATGGGTGTGTTTTACATTACATTCACTAATAGGAGTGAGAAAAACATCACGGGGTGGTGCGCATTGTATGGGTGTGTGCTACATTACATTCACTAGTAGAAGTGCGAAAAACATCACGGGGTGGTGCGCATTGTATGGGTGTGTGTTACATTACATTCACTACGAGGAGTGAGAAAAACATAACGGGGTGGTGCGCATTGTATGGGTGTGTGTTACATTACATTCACTAGTAGGAGTGAGAAAAACATCACGGGGTGGTGCGCATTGTATGGGTGTGTGTTACATTACATGCACTAGTAGGAGTGAGAAAAACATCACGGGGTGGTGCGCATTGTATGGGTGTGTGTTACATTACATTCACTAGTAGGAGTGAGAAAAACATCACGGGGTGGTGCGCATTGTATGGGTGTGTGTTACATTACATGCACTAGTAGGAGTGAGAAAAACATCACGGGGTGGTGCGCATTGTATGGGTGTGTGTTACATTACATTCACTACGAGGAGTGAGAAAAACATAACGGGGTGGTGCGCATTGTATGGGTGTGTGTTACGTTACATTCACTAGTAGGAGTGAGAAATATATCACGGGGTGGTGCGCATTGTATGGGTGTGTGTTACATTACATTCACTCGTAGGAGTGAGAAAAACATCACGGGGTGGTGCGCATTGTATGGGTGTGTGTTACATTACATTCACTAGTAGGAGTGAGAAAAACATCACGGGGTGGTGCGCATTGTATGGGTGTGTGTTACATTACATTCACTAGTAGGAGTGAGAAAAACATCACGGGGTGGTGCGCATTGTACGGGTGTGTGTTACATTACATTCACTAGTAGGAGTGAGAAAAACATCACGGGGTGGTGCGCATTGTATGGGTGTGTGTTACATTACATTTACTAGTAGGAGTGAGAAAAACATCACGGGGTGGTGCGCATTGTATGGGTGAGTGTTACATTACGTTCACTATGAGGAGTGAGAAAAACATCACGGGGTGGTGCGCATTGTATGGGTGTGTGTTACATTACATTCACTAGTAGGAGTGAGAAAAACATCGCGGGGTGGTGCGCCTTGTATGGGTGTGTGTTACACTAGATTCACTAGTAGGAGTGAGAAAAACATCACGGGGTGGTGCGCATTGTATGGGTGTGTGTTACATTACAGTCACTAGTAGGAGTGTGAAAAACATCACGGGGTGGTGCGCATTGTATGGGTGTGTGTTACATTACATTCACTACGAGGAGTGAGAAAAACATCACGGGGTGGTGCGCATTGTATGGGTGTGTGTTACATTACATTCACTAGTAGGAGTGAGAAAAACATCACGGGGTGGTGCGCATTGTATGGGTGTGTGTTACATTACATTCACTAGTAGGAGTGAGAAAAACATCACGGGGTGGTGCGCATTGTATGGGTGTGTGTTACATTACATTCACTAGTAGGAGTGAGAAAAACATCACGGGGTGGTGCGCATTGTATGGGTGTGTGTTACATTACATTCACTAGTAGGAGTGAGAACAACATCACGGGGTGGTGCGCATTGTATGGGTGTGTGTTACATTACATTCACTCGTAGGAGTGAGAAAAACATCACGGGGTGGTGCGCATTTTATGGGTGTGTGTTACATTAGATTCACTAGTAGGAGTGAGAAAAACATCACGGGGTGGTGCGAATTGTATGGGTGATTGTTACGTTACATTCACTAGTAGGAGTGAGAAAAACATCACGGGGTGGTGCGCATTGTATGTGTGTGTGTTACATTTCATTCACAAATAGGAGAGAGAAAAACATCACGGGGTGGTGCGCATTGTATGGGTGTGTGTTACATTACATTCACTAGTAGGAGTGAGAAAAACATCACGGGGTAGTGCGCATTTTATGGGTGTGTGTTACATTACATGCACTAGTAGGAGTGAGAAAAACATCACGGGGTGGTGCGAATTGTATGGGTGATTGTTACATTACATTCACTAGTAGGAGTGAGAAAAACATCACGGGGTGGTGCGCATTGTATGTGTGTGTGTTACATTTCATTCACAAATAAGAGTGAGAAAAACATCACGGGGTGGTGCGCATTGCATGGGTGTGTGTTACATTACATTCACTAGTAGGAGTTAGAAAAACAGCACGGGGTGGTGCGCATTGCATGGGTGTGTGTTACATTACATTCACTAGTAGGAGTGAGAAATATATCACGGGGTGGTGCGCATTGTATGGGTGTGTGTTACATTACATTCACTCGTAGGAGTGAGAAAAACATCACGGCGTGGTGCGCATTGTATGGGTGTGTGTTACATTACATTCACTAGTAGGAGTGAGAAAAACATCACGGGGTGGTGCGCATTGTATGGGTGTGTGTTACATTACATTCACTAGTAGGAGTGAGAAAAACATCACGGGGTGGTGCGCATTGTATGGGTGTGTGTTACATTACATTCAATAGTAGGAGTGAGAAAAACATCACGGGGTGGTGCGCATTGTATGGGTGTGTGTTACATTACATTGACTAGTAGGAGTGAGAAAAACATCACGGGGTGGTGCGCATTGTATGTGTGTGTGTTACATTACATTCACTCGTAGGAGTGAGAAAAACATCACGGGGTGGTGCGCATTGTATGGGTGTGTGTTACATTACATTCACTAGTAGGAGTGAGAAAAACATCACGGGGTGGTGCGCATTGTATGGGTGTGTTACAGTAGATTCACTAGTAGGAGTGAGAAAAACATCACGGGGTGGTGCGCATTGTATGGGTGTGTGTTACATTAGATTCACTAGTAGGAGTCAGAAAAACATCACGTGGTAGTGCGCATTTTATGGGTGTGTGTTACATTAGATTCACTAGTAGGAGTGAGAAAAACATCACGGTGTGGTGCGAATTGTATGGGTGATTGTTACATTACATTCACTAGTAGGAGTGAGAAAAACATCACGTGGTGATGCGCATTGTATGGGTTTGTGTTACATTACATTCACTAGTAGGAGTGAGAAAAACATCACGGGGTGGTGCGCATTGTATGGGTGTGTGTTACATTACATTCACTAGTAGGAATGAGAAAAACATCACGCGGTGGTGCGCATTGTATGGGTGTGTGTTACATTACATTCACTAGTAGGAGTGAGAAAAACATCACGGGGTGGTGCGCATTGTTTGGGTGTGTGTTACATTACATTCACTAGTAGGAGTGAGAAAAACATCACGGGGTGGTGCGCATTGTATGGGTGTGTGTTACATTACATTCACTCGTAGGAGTGAGAAAAACATCACGGGGTGGTGCGCATTGTATGTGTGTGTGTTACATTACATTCACTCCTAGGAGTGAGAAAAACATCACGGGGTGGTGCGCATTGTATGGGTGTGTGTTACATTACATTCACTCGTAGGAGAGAGAAAAACATCACGGGGTGGTGCGCATTGTATGGGTGTGTGTTACATTACATTCACTAGTAGGAGTGAGAAAAACATCACGGGGTGGTGCGCATTGTATGTGTGAGTGTTACATTACATTCACTAGTAGGAGTGAGAAAAACATCACGGGGTGGTGCGCTTTGTATGGGTGTGTGTTACATTACATTCACTAGTAGGAGTGAGAAAAACATCACGGGGTGGTGCGCATTGTATGGGTGTGTGTTACATTACATTCACTAGTAGGAGTGAGAAAAACATCACGGGGTGGTGCGCATTGTATGGGTGTGTGTTACATTACATTCACTCGTAGGAGTGAGAAAAACATCACGGGGTGGTGCGCATTTTATGGGTGTGTGTTACATTAGATTCACTAGTAGGAGTGAGAAAAACATCACGGGGTGGTGCGAATTGTATGGGTGATTGTTACATTACATTCACTAGTAGGAGTGAGAAAAACATCACGGGGTGGTGCGCATTGTATGTGTGTGTGTTACATTTCATTCACAAATAGGAGTGAGAAAAACATCACGGGGTTGTGCGCATTGTATGGGTGTGTGTTACATTACATTCACTAGTAGGAGTGAGAAAAACATCACGGGGTGGTGCGCATTGTATGGGTGTGTGTTACATTACATTCACTAGTAGGAGTGAGAAAAACATCACGGGGTGGTGCGCATTGTATGGGTGTGTGTTACATTACATTCACTAGTAGGAGTGAGAAAAACATCACGGGGTGGTGCGCATTGTATGGGTGTGTGTTACATTACATTCAATAGTAGGAGTGAGAAAAACATCACGGGGTGGTGCGCATTGTATGGGTGTGTGTTACATTACATTGACTAGTAGGAGTGAGAAAAACATCACGGGGTGGTGCGCATTGTATGTGTGTGTGTTACATTACATTCACTCGTAGGAGTGAGAAAAACATCACGGGGTGGTGCGCATTGTATGGGTGTGTGTTACATTACATTCACTAGTAGGAGTGAGAAAAACATCACGGGGTGGTGCGCATTGTATGGGTGTGTTACAGTAGATTCACTAGTAGGAGTGAGAAAAACATCACGGGGTGGTGCGCATTGTATGGGTGTGTGTTACATTAGATTCACTAGTAGGAGTCAGAAAAACATCACGTGGTAGTGCGCATTTTATGGGTGTGTGTTACATTAGATTCACTAGTAGGAGTGAGAAAAACATCACGGTGTGGTGCGAATTGTATGGGTGATTGTTACATTACATTCACTAGTAGGAGTGAGAAAAACATCACGTGGTGATGCGCATTGTATGGGTTTGTGTTACATTACATTCACTAGTAGGAGTGAGAAAAACATCACGGGGTGGTGCGCATTGTATGGGTGTGTGTTACATTACATTCACTAGTAGGAATGAGAAAAACATCACGCGGTGGTGCGCATTGTATGGGTGTGTGTTACATTACATTCACTAGTAGGAGTGAGAAAAACATCACGGGGTGGTGCGCATTGTTTGGGTGTGTGTTACATTACATTCACTAGTAGGAGTGAGAAAAACATCACGGGGTGGTGCGCATTGTATGGGTGTGTGTTACATTACATTCACTCGTAGGAGTGAGAAAAACATCACGGGGTGGTGCGCATTGTATGTGTGTGTGTTACATTACATTCACTCCTAGGAGTGAGAAAAACATCACGGGGTGGTGCGCATTGTATGGGTGTGTGTTACATTACATTCACTCGTAGGAGAGAGAAAAACATCACGGGGTGGTGCGCATTGTATGGGTGTGTGTTACATTACATTCACTAGTAGGAGTGAGAAAAACATCACGGGGTGGTGCGCATTGTATGTGTGAGTGTTACATTACATTCACTAGTAGGAGTGAGAAAAACATCACGGGGTGGTGCGCTTTGTATGGGTGTGTGTTACATTACATTCACTAGTAGGAGTGAGAAAAACATCACGGGGTGGTGCGCATTGTATGGGTGTGTGTTACATTACATTCACTAGTAGGAGTGAGAAAAACATCACGGGGTGGTGCGCATTGTATGGGTGTGTGTTACATTACATTCACTCGTAGGAGTGAGAAAAACATCACGGGGTGGTGCGCATTTTATGGGTGTGTGTTACATTAGATTCACTAGTAGGAGTGAGAAAAACATCACGGGGTGGTGCGAATTGTATGGGTGATTGTTACATTACATTCACTAGTAGGAGTGAGAAAAACATCACGGGGTGGTGCGCATTGTATGTGTGTGTGTTACATTTCATTCACAAATAGGAGTGAGAAAAACATCACGGGGTTGTGCGCATTGTATGGGTGTGTGTTACATTACATTCACTAGTAGGAGTTAGAAAAACATCACGGGGTGGTGCACAGTGTATGGGTGTGTGTTACATTACATTCAATAGTAGGAGTGAGAAAAACATCACGGGGTGGTGCGCATTGTATGGGTGTGTGTTACATTACATTCACTAGTGGGAGTGAGAAAAACATCACAGGGTGGTGCGCATTGTATGGGTGTGTGTTACATTACATGCACTAGTGGGAGTGAGAAAAACATCACGAGTGGTGCGCATTGTATGGGTGTGTGTTACATTACATTGACTAGTAGGAGTGAGAAAAGCATCACGGGGTGGTGCGCATTGTATGGGTGTGTGTTACATTACATTCACTCGTAGGAGTGAGAAAAACATCACGGGGTGGTGCGCATTGTATGGGTGTGTGTTACATTACATTCACTAGTAGGAGTGAGAAAAACATCACGGGGTGGTGCGCATTGTATGGGTGTGTTACAGTAGATTCACTAGTAGGAGTGAGAAAAACATCACGGGGTGGTGCGCATTGTATGGGTGTGTGTTACATTAGATTCACTAGTAGGAGTCAGAAAAACATCACGTGGTAGTGCGCATTTTATGGGTGTGTGTTACATTAGATTCACTAGTAGGAGTGAGAAAAACATCACGGTGTGGTGCGAATTGTATGGGTGATTGTTACATTACATTCACTAGTAGGAGTGAGAAAAACATCACGTGGTGATGCGCATTGTATGGGTTTGTGTTACATTACATTCACTAGTAGGAGTGAGAAAAACATCACGGGGTGGTGCGCATTGTATGGGTGTGTGTTACATTACATTCACTAGTAGGAATGAGAAAAACATCACGCGGTGGTGCGCATTGTATGGGTGTGTGTTACATTACATTCACTAGTAGGAGTGAGAAAAACATCACGGGGTGGTGCGCATTGTTTGGGTGTGTGTTACATTACATTCACTAGTAGGAGTGAGAAAAACATCACGGGGTGGTGCGCATTGTATGGGTGTGTGTTACATTACATTCACTCGTAGGAGTGAGAAAAACATCACGGGGTGGTGCGCATTGTATGTGTGTGTGTTACATTACATTCACTCCTAGGAGTGAGAAAAACATCACGGGGTGGTGCGCATTGTATGGGTGTGTGTTACATTACATTCACTCGTAGGAGAGAGAAAAACATCACGGGGTGGTGCGCATTGTATGGGTGTGTGTTACATTACATTCACTAGTAGGAGTGAGAAAAACATCACGGGGTGGTGCGCATTGTATGTGTGAGTGTTACATTACATTCACTAGTAGGAGTGAGAAAAACATCACGGGGTGGTGCGCTTTGTATGGGTGTGTGTTACATTACATTCACTAGTAGGAGTGAGAAAAACATCACGGGGTGGTGCGCATTGTATGGGTGTGTGTTACATTACATTCACTACGAGGAGTGAGAAAAACATAACGGGGTGGTGCGCATTGTATGGGTGTGTGTTACATTACATTCACTAGTAGGAGTGAGAAAAACATCACGGGGTGGTGCGCATTGTATGGGTGTGTGTTACATTACATGCACTAGTAGGAGTGAGAAAAACATCACGGGGTGGTGCGCATTGTATGGGTGTGTGTTACATTACATTCACTAGTAGGAGTGAGAAAAACATCACGGGGTGGTGCGCATTGTATGGGTGTGTGTTACATTACATGCACTAGTAGGAGTGAGAAAAACATCACGGGGTGGTGCGCATTGTATGGGTGTGTGTTACATTACATTCACTACGAGGAGTGAGAAAAACATAACGGGGTGGTGCGCATTGTATGGGTGTGTGTTACGTTACATTCACTAGTAGGAGTGAGAAATATATCACGGGGTGGTGCGCATTGTATGGGTGTGTGTTACATTACATTCACTCGTAGGAGTGAGAAAAACATCACGGGGTGGTGCGCATTGTATGGGTGTGTGTTACATTACATTCACTAGTAGGAGTGAGAAAAACATCACGGCGTGGTGCGCATTGTATGGGTGTGTGTTACATTACATTCACTAGTAGGAGTGAGAAAAACATCACGGGGTGGTGCGCATTGTACGGGTGTGTGTTACATTACATTCACTAGTAGGAGTGAGAAAAACATCACGGGGTGGTGCGCATTGTATGGGTGTGTGTTACATTACATTTACTAGTAGGAGTGAGAAAAACATCACGGGGTGGTGCGCATTGTATGGGTGAGTGTTACATTACGTTCACTTTGAGGAGTGAGAAAAACATCACGGGGTGGTGCACATTGTATGGGTGTGTGTTACATTACATTCACTAGTAGGAGTGAGAAAAACATCGCGGGGTGGTGCGCCTTGTATGGGTGTGTGTTACACTAGATTCACTAGTAGGAGTGAGAAAAACATCACGGGGTGGTGCGCATTGTATGGGTGTGTGTTACATTACAGTCACTAGTAGGAGTGTGAAAAACATCACGGGGTGGTGCGCATTGTATGGGTGTGTGTTACATTACATTCACTAGTAGGAGTGAGAAAAACATCACGGGGTGGTGCGCATTGTATGGGTGTGTGTTACATTACATTCACTAGTAGGAGTGAGAAAAACATCACGGGGTGGTGCGCATTGTATGGGTGTGTGTTACATTACATTCACTAGTAGGAGTGAGAACAACATCACGGGGTGGTGCGCATTGTATGGGTGTGTGTTACATTACATTCACTCGTAGGAGTGAGAAAAACATCACGGGGTGGTGCGCATTTTATGGGTGTGTGTTACATTAGATTCACTAGTAGGAGTGAGAAAAACATCACGGGGTGGTGCGAATTGTATGGGTGATTGTTACGTTACATTCACTAGTAGGAGTGAGAAAAACATCACGGGGTGGTGCGCATTGTATGTGTGTGTGTTACATTTCATTCACAAATAGGAGAGAGAAAAACATCACGGGGTGGTGCGCATTGTATGGGTGTGTGTTACATTACATTCACTAGTAGGAGTGAGAAAAACATCACGGGGTAGTGCGCATTTTATGGGTGTGTGTTACATTACATGCACTAGTAGGAGTGAGAAAAACATCACGGGGTGGTGCGAATTGTATGGGTGATTGTTACATTACATTCACTAGTAGGAGTGAGAAAAACATCACGGGGTGGTGCGCATTGTATGTGTGTGTGTTACATTTCATTCACAAATAAGAGTGAGAAAAACATCACGGGGTGGTGCGCATTGCATGGGTGTGTGTTACATTACATTCACTAGTAGGAGTTAGAAAAACAGCACGGGGTGGTGCGCATTGCATGGGTGTGTGTTACATTACATTCACTAGTAGGAGTGAGAAATATATCACGGGGTGTTGCGCATTGTATGGGTGTGTGTTACATTACATTCACTCGTAGGAGTGAGAAAAACATCACGGCGTGGTGCGCATTGTATGGGTGTGTGTTACATTACATTCACTAGTAGGAGTGAGAAAAACATCACGGGGTGGTGCGCATTGTATGGGTGTGTATTACATTACATTCACTAGTAGGAGTGAGAAAAACATCACGGGGTGGTGCGCATTGTATGGGTGTGTGTTACATTACATTCAATAGTAGGAGTGAGAAAAACATCACGGGGTGGTGCGCATTGTATGGGTGTGTGTTACATTACATTGACTAGTAGGAGTGAGAAAAACATCACGGGGTGGTGCGCATTGTATGGGTGTGTGTTACATTACATTCACTCGTAGGAGTGAGAAAAACATCACGGGGTGGTGCGCATTGTATGGGTGTGTGTTACATTACATTCACTAGTAGGAGTGAGAAAAACATCACGGGGTGGTGCGCATTGAATGGGTGTGTTACAGTAGATTCACTAGTAGGAGTGAGAAAAACATCACGGGGTGGTGCGCATTGTATGGGTGTGTGTTACATTAGATTCACTAGTAGGAGTCAGAAAAACATCACGTGGTAGTGCGCATTTTATGGGTGTGTGTTACATTAGATTCACTAGTAGGAGTGAGAAAAACATCACGGGGTGGTGCGAATTGTATGGGTGATTGTTACATTACATTCACTAGTAGGAGTGAGAAAAACATCACGGGGTGGTGCCCATTGTATGTGTGTGTGTTACATTTCATTCACAAATAGGAGTGAGAAAAACATCACGGGGTGGTGCGCATTGTATGGGTGTGTGTTACATTACATTCACTAGTAGGAGTGAGAAAAACATCACGCGGTGGTGCGCATTGTATGGGTGTGTGTTACATTACATTCACTAGTAGGAGTGAGAAAAACATCACGGGGTGGTGCGCAATGTATGGGTGTGTGTTACATTACATTCAATAGTAGGAGTGAGAAAAACATCACGGGGTGGTGCGCATTGTATGGGTGTGTGTTACATTACATTCACTAGTGTGAGTGAGAAAAACATCACGGGGTGGTGCGCATTGTATGGGTGTGTGTTACATTACATTCACTAGTGGGAGTGAGAAAAACATCACGGGGTGGTGCGCATTGTATGGGTGTGTGTTACATTACATTCACTAGTAGGAGTGAGAAAAACATCACGGGGTGGCGCGCATTGTATGGGTGTGTGTTACATTACATTCACTAGTAGGAGTGAGAAAAACATCACGCGGTGGTGCGCATTGTATGGGTGTGTGTTACATTACATTCACTAGTGGGAGTGAGAAAAACATCACGGGGTGGTGCGCATTGTATGGGTGTGTGTTACATTACATGCACTAGTAGGAGTGAGAAATACATCACGGTGTGGTGCGCATTGTATGGGTGTGTGTTACATTACATTCACTACGAGGAGTGAGGAACACATCACGGGGTGGTGCGCATTGTATGGGTGTGTGTTACATTAGATTCCCTAGTAGGAGTGAGAAAAACATCACGGGGTGGTGCGCATTGTATGGGTGTGTGTTACATTAGATTCACTAGTAGGAGTGAGAAAAACATCACGGGGTGGTGCGCATTGTATGGGTGTGTGTTACATTACATTCACTAGTAGGAGAGAGAAAATCATCACGGGGTGGTGCGCATTGTATGGGTGTGTGTTACATTACATTCACTAGTAGGAGTGAGAAAAACATCGCGGGGTGGTGCGCATTGTGTGGGTGTGTGTTACATTACATTCACTAGTAGGAGTGAGAAAAACATCACGGGGTGGTGCGCATTGTATGGGTGTGTGTTACATTACATTCACTAGTAGGAGTGAGAAAAACATCACGGGGTGGTGCGCATTGTATGGGTGTGTGTTACATTAGATTCCCCAGTAGGAGTGAGAAAAACATCACGGGGTGGTGCGCACTGTATGGGTGTGTGTTACATTACATTCACTAGTAGGAGTGAGAAAAACATCACGGGGTGGTGCGCATTGTATGGGTGTGTGTTACATTACATTCACTAGTAGGAGTGAGAAAAACATCACGGGGTGGTGCGCATTGTATGGGTGTGTGTTACATTACATTCACTAGTAGGAGTGAGAAAAACATCACGGGGTGGTGGGCATTGTATGGGTGTGTGTTACGTTACATTCACTAGTAGCAGTGAGAAAAAGATCACGGGGTGGTGCGCATTGTATGTGTGTGTGTTACATTACATTCACTAGTAGGAGTGAGAAAAACATCACGGGGTGGTGCGCATTGTATGGGTGTGTGTTACATTACATTCACTAGTAGGAGTGAGAAAAACATCACGGGGTGGTGCGCATTGTTTGGGTGTGTGTTACATTACATTCACTAGTAGGAGTGAGAAAAACATCACGGGGTGGTGCGCATTGTATGGGTGTGTGTTACATTACATTCACTCGTAGGAGTGAGAAAAACATCACGGGGTGGTGCGCATTGTATGTGTGTGTGTTACATTACATTCACTCCTAGGAGTGAGAAAAACATCACGGGGTGGTGCGCATTGTATGGGTGTGTGTTACATTACATTCACTCGTAGGAGAGAGAAAAACATCACAGGGTGGTGCGCATTGTATGCGTGTGTGTTACATTACATTCACTAGTAGGAGTGAGAAAAACATCACGGGGTGGTGCGCATTGTATGTGTGAGTGTTACATTACATTCACTAGTAGGAGTGAGAAAAACATCACGGGGTGGTGCGCATTGTATGGGTGTGTGTTACATTACATTCACTAGTAGAAGTGAGAAAAACATCACGGGGTGGTGCGCATTGTATGGGTGTGTGTTACATTACATTCACTAGTAGGAGTGAGAAAAACATCACGGGGTGGTGGGCATTGTATGGGTGTGTGTTACATTACATTCACTCGTAGGAGTGAGAAAAACATCACGGGGTGGTGCGCATTGTATGGGTGTGTGTTACATTACATTCACTCGTAGGAGTGAGAAAAACATCACGGGGTGGTGCGCATTGTATGGGTGTGTGTTACATTACATTCACTCGTAGGAGTGAGAAAAACATCACGGGGTGGTGCGCATTGTATGGGTGTGTGTTACATTACATTCACTAGTAGGAGTGAGGAAAACATCACGGGGTGGTGCGCATTGTATGGGTGTGTGTTACATTACATTCACTAGTAGGAGTGAGAAAAACATCACGGGGTGGTGCGCATTGTATGGGTGTGTGTTACATTACATTCACTAGTGGGAGTGAGAAAAACATCACAGGGTGGTGCGCATTGTATGGGTGTGTGTTACATTACATTCACTAGTGGGAGTGAGAAAAACATCACGGGGTGGTGGGCATTGTATGGGTGTGTGTTACATTACATGCACTAGTGGGAGTGAGAAAAACATCACGGGGTGGTGCGCATTGTATGGGTGTGTTTTACATTACATTCACTAATAGGAGTGAGAAAAACATCACGGGGTGGTGCGCATTGTATGGGTGTGTGTTACATTACATTCACTAGTAGGAGTGAGAAAAACATCACGGGGTGGTGCGCATTGTATGGGTGTGTGTTACATTACATTCACTAGTGGGAGTGAGAAAAACATCACAGGGTGGTGCGCATTGTATGGGTGTGTGTTACATTACATTCACTAGTAGGAGTGAGAAAAACATCACGGGGTGGTGCGCATTGTATGGGTGTGTGTTACATTACATGCACTAGTAGGAGTGAGAAAAACATCACGGGGTGGTGCGCATTGTATGGGTGTGTGTTACATTACATTCACTACGAGGAGTGAGAAAAACATAACGGGGTGGTGCGCATTGTATGGGTGTGTGTTACATTACATTCACTAGTAGGAGTGAGAAATATATCACAGGTGGTGCGCATTGTATGGGTGTGTGTTACATTACATTCACTCGTAGGTGTGAGAAAAACATCACGGGGTGGTGCGCATTGTATGGGTGTGTGTTACATTACATTCACTAGTAGGAGTGAGAAAAACATCATGGGGTGGTGCGCATTGTATGGGTGTGTGTTACATTACATTCACTAGTAGGAGTGAGAAATATATCACGGGTGGTGCGCATTGTATGGGTGTGTGTTACATTACATTCACTAGTAGGAGTGAGAAAAACATCACGGGGTGGTGCGCATTGTATGGGTGTGTGTTACATTACATTCACTAGTAGGAGTGAGAAAAACATCACGGGGTGGTGCGAATTGTATGGGTGATTGTTACATTACATTCACTAGTAGGAGTGAGAAAAACATCACGGGGTGGTGCGCATTGTATGTGTGTGTGTTACATTTCATTCACAAATAGGAGAGAGAAAAACATCACGGGGTGGTGCGCATTGTATGGGTGTGTGTTACATTACATTCACTAGTAGGAGTGAGAAAAACATCACGGGGTAGTGCGCATTTTATGGGTGTGTGTTACATTACATGCACTAGTAGGAGTGAGAAAAACATCACGGGGTGGTGCGAATTGTATGGGTGATTGTTACATTACATTCACTAGTAGGAGTGAGAAAAACATCACGGGGTGGTGCGCATTGTATGTGTGTGTGTTACATTTCATTCACAAATAGGAGTGAGAAAAACATCACGGGGTGGTGCGCATTGCATGGGTGTGTGTTACATTACATTCACTAGTAGGAGTTAGAAAAACAGCACGGGGTGGTGCGCATTGCATGGGTGTGTGTTACATTACATTCACTAGTGGGAGTGAGAAAAACATCACGGGGTGGTGCGCATTGTATGGGTGTGTGTTACATTACATGCACTAGTGGGAGTGAGAAAAACATCACGGGGTGGTGCGCATTGTATGGGTGTGTTTTACATTACATTCACTAATAGGAGTGAGAAAAACATCACGGGGTGGTGCGCATTGTATGGGTGTGTGCTACATTACATTCAATAGTAGAAGTGCGAAAAACATCACGGGGTGGTGCGCATTGTATGGGTGTGTGTTACATTACATTCACTAGTAGGAGTGAGAAAAACATCACGGGGTGGTGCGCATTGTATGGGTGTGTGTTACATTACATGCACTAGTAGGAGTGAGAAAAACATCACGGGGTGGTGCGCATTGTATGGGTGTGTGTTACATTACATTCACTACGAGGAGTGAGAAAAACATAACGGGGTGGTGCGCATTGTATGGGTGTGTGTTACGTTACATTCACTAGTAGGAGTGAGAAATATATCACGGGGTGGTGCGCATTGTATGGGTGTGTGTTACATTACATTCACTCGTAGGAGTGAGAAAAACATCACGGGGTGGTGCGCATTGTATGGGTGTGTGTTACATTACATTCACTAGTAGGAGTGAGAAAAACATCACGGGGTGGTGCGCATTGTATGGGTGTGTGTTACATTACATTCACTAGTAGGAGTGAGAAAAACATCACGGGGTGGTGCGCATTGTATGGGTGTGTGTTACATTACATTCAATAGTAGGAGTGAGAAAAACATCACGGGGTGGTGCGCATTGTATGGGTGTGTGTTACATTACATTGACTAGTAGGAGTGAGAAAAACATCACGGGGTGGTGCGCATTGTATGGGTGTGTGTTACATTACATTCACTCGTAGGAGTGAGAAAAACATCACGGGGTGGTGCGCATTGTATGGGTGTGTGTTACATTACATTCACTAGTAGGAGTGAGAAAAACATCACGGGGTGGTGCGCATTGTATGGGTGTGTGTTACAGTAGATTCACTAGTAGGAGTGAGAAAAACATCACGGGGTGGTGCGCATTGTATGGGTGTGTGTTACATTAGATTCACTAGTAGGAGTCAGAAAAACATCACGTGGTAGTGCGCATTTTATGGGTGTGTGTTACATTAGATTCACTAGTAGGAGTGAGAAAAACATCACGGGGTGGTGCGAATTGTATGGGTGATTGTTACATTACATTCACTAGTAGGAGTGAGAAAAACATCACGGGGTGGTGCCCATTGTATGTGTGTGTGTTACATTTCATTCACAAATAGGAGTGAGAAAAACATCACGGGGTGGTGCGCATTGTATGGGTGTGTGTTACATTACATTCACTAGTAGGAGTGAGAAAAACATCACGCGGTGGTGCGCATTGTATGGGTGTGTGTTACATTACATTCACTAGTAGGAGTGAGAAAAACATCACGGGGTGGTGCGCAATGTATGGGTGTGTGTTACATTACATTCAATAGTAGGAGTGAGAAAAACATCACGGGGTGGTGCGCATTGTATGGGTGTGTGTTACATTACATTCACTAGTGTGAGTGAGAAAAACATCACGGGGTGGTGCGCATTGTATGGGTGTGTGTTACATTACATTCACTAGTGGGAGTGAGAAAAACATCACGGGGTGGTGCGCATTGTATGGGTGTGTGTTACATTACATTCACTAGTAGGAGTGAGAAAAACATCACGGGGTGGCGCGCATTGTATGGGTGTGTGTTACATTACATTCACTAGTAGGAGTGAGAAAAACATCACGCGGTGGTGCGCATTGTATGGGTGTGTGTTACATTACATTCACTAGTGGGAGTGAGAAAAACATCACGGGGTGGTGCGCATTGTATGGGTGTGTTTTACATTACATTCACTAGTAGGAGTGAGAAAAACATCACGGGGTGATGCGCATTGTATGGGTGTGTGTTACATTACATTCACTAGTAGGAGTGAGAAAAACATCACGGGGTGGTGCGCATTGTATGGGTGTGTGTTACATTACATTCACTAGTAGGAGTGAGAAAAACATCACGGGGTGGTGCGCATTGTATGGGTGTGTGTTACATTACATTCACTAGTGGGAGTGAGAAAAACATCACGGGGTGGTGCGCATTGTATGGGTGTGTGTTACATTACATGCACTAGTAGGACTGAGAAAAACATCACGGGGTGGTGCGCATTGTATGGGTGTGTGTTACATTACATGCACTAGTAGGAGTGAGAAATACATCACGGGGTGGTGCGCATTGTATGGGTGTGTGTTACATTACATTCACTACGAGGAGTGAGGAACACATCACGGGGTGGTGCGCATTGTATGGGTGTGTGTTACATTAGATTCCCTAGTAGGAGTGAGAAAAACATCACGGGGTGGTGCGCATTGTATGGGTGTGTGTTACATTACATTCACTAGTAGGAGTGAGAAAAACATCACGGGGTGGTGCGCATTGTATGGGTGTGTGTTACATTACATTCACTAGTAGGAGAGAGAAAATCATCACGGGGTGGTGCGCATTGTATGGGTGTGTGTTACATTACATTCACTAGTAGGAGTGAGAAAAACATCGCGGGGTGGTGCGCATTGTGTGGGTGTGTGTTACATTACATTCACTAGTAGGAGTGAGAAAAACATCACGGGGTGGTGCGCATTGTATGGGTGTGTGTTACATTACATTCACTAGTAGGAGTGAGAAAAACATCACGGGGTGGTGCGCATTGTATGGGTGTGTGTTACATTAGATTCCCCAGTAGGAGTGAGAAAAACATCACGGGGTGGTGCGCACTGTATGGGTGTGTGTTACATTACATTCACTAGTAGGAGTGAGAAAAACATCACGGGGTGGTGCGCATTGTATGGGTGTGTGTTACATTACATTCACTAGTAGGAGTGAGAAAAACATCACGGGGTGGTGCGCATTGTATGGGTGTGTGTTACATTACATTCACTAGTAGGAGTGAGAAAAACATCACGGGGTGGTGGGCATTGTATGGGTGTGTGTTACGTTACATTCACTAGTAGCAGTGAGAAAAAGATCACGGGGTGGTGCGCATTGTATGTGTGTGTGTTACATTACATTCACTAGTAGGAGTGAGAAAAACATCACGGGGTGGTGCGCATTGTATGGGTGTGTGTTACATTACATTCACTAGTAGGAGTGAGAAAAACATCACGGGGTGGTGCGCATTGTTTGGGTGTGTGTTACATTACATTCACTAGTAGGAGTGAGAAAAACATCACGGGGTGGTGCGCATTGTATGTGTGTGTGTTACATTACATTCACTCCTAGGAGTGAGAAAAACATCACGGGGTGGTGCGCATTGTATGGGTGTGTGTTACATTACATTCACTCGTAGGAGAGAGAAAAACATCACGGCGTGGTGCGCATTGTATGCGTGTGTGTTACATTACATTCACTAGTAGGAGTGAGATTAACATCACGGGGTGGTGCGCATTGTATGTGTGAGTGTTACATTACATTCACTAGTAGGAGTGAGAAAAACATCACGGGGTGGTGCGCATTGTATGGGTGTGTGTTACATTACATTCACTAGTAGGAGTGAGAAAAACATCACGGGGTGGTGCGCATTGTATGGGTGTGTGTTACATTACATTCACTAGTAGGAGTGAGAAAAACATCACGGGGTGGTGGGCATTGTATGGGTGTGTGTTACATTACATTCACTCGTAGGAGTGAGAAAAACATCACGGGGTGGTGCGCATTGTATGGGTGTGTGTTACATTACATTCACTCGTAGGAGTGAGAAAAACATCACGGGGTGGTGCGCATTGTATGGGTGTGTGTTACATTACATTCACTCGTAGGAGTGAGAAAAACATCACGGGGTGGTGCGCATTGTATGGGTGTGTGTTACATTACATTCACTAGTAGGAGTGAGGAAAACATCACGGGGTGGTGCGCATTGTATGGGTGTGTGTTACATTACATTCACTAGTAGGAGTGAGAAAAACATCACGGGGTGGTGCGCATTGTATGGGTGTGTGTTACATTACATTCACTAGTGGGAGTGAGAAAAACATCACAGGGTGGTGCGCATTGTATGGGTGTGTGTTACATTACATTCACTAGTGGGAGTGAGAAAAACATCACGGGGTGGTGGGCATTGTATGGGTGTGTGTTACATTACATGCACTAGTGGGAGTGAGAAAAACATCACGGGGTGGTGCGCATTGTATGGGTGTGTTTTACATTACATTCACTAATAGGAGTGAGAAAAACATCACGGGGTGGTGCGCATTGTATGGGTGTGTGCTACATTACATTCACTAGTAGAAGTGCGAAAAACATCACGGGGTGGTGCGCATTGTATGGGTGTGTGTTACATTACATTCACTAGTAGGAGTGAGAAAAACATCACGGGGTGGTGCGCATTGTATGGGTGTGTGTTACATTACATGCACTAGTAGGAGTGAGAAAAACATCACGGGGTGGTGCGCATTGTATGGGTGTGTGTTACATTACATTCACTACGAGGAGTGAGAAAAACATAACGGGGTGGTGCGCATTGTATGGGTGTGTGTTACATTACATTCACTAGTAGGAGTGAGAAATATATCACGGGTGGTGCGCATTGTATGGGTGTGTGTTACATTACATTCACTCGTAGGTGTGAGAAAAACATCACGGGGTGGTGCGCATTGTATGGGTGTGTGTTACATTACATTCACTAGTAGGAGTGAGAAAAACATCGCAGGGTGGTGCGCCTTGTATGGGTGTGTGTTACACTAGATTCACTAGTAGGAGTGAGAAAAACATCACGGGGTGGTGCGCATTGTATGGGTGTGTGTTACATTACAGTCACTAGTAGGAGTGTGAAAAACATCACGGGGTGGTGCGCATTGTATGGGTGTGTGTTACATTACATTCACTACGAGGAGTGAGAAAAACATCACGGGGTGGTGCGCATTGTATGGGTGTGTGTTACATTACATTCACTAGTAGGAGTGAGAAAAACATCACGGGGTGGTGCGCATTGTATGGGTGTGTGTTACATTACAGTCACTAGTAGGAGTGAGAAAAACATCACGGGGTGGTGCGCATTGTATGGGTGTGTGTTACATTACATTCACTAGTAGGAGTGAGAAAAACATCACGGGGTGGTGCGCATTGTATGGGTGTGTGTTACATTACATTCACTAGTAGGAGTGAGAACAACATCACGGGGTGGTGCGCATTGTATGGGTGTGTGTTACATTACATTCACTCGTAGGAGTGAGAAAAACATCACGGGGTGGTGCGCATTTTATGGGTGTGTGTTACATTAGATTCACTAGTAGGAGTGAGAAAAACATCACGGGGTGGTGCGAATTGTATGGGTGATTGTTACATTACATTCACTAGTAGGAGTGAGAAAAACATCACGGGGTGGTGCGCATTGTATGTGTGTGTGTTACATTTCATTCACAAATAGGAGAGAGAAAAACATCACGGGGTGGTGCGCATTGTATGGGTGTGTGTTACATTACATTCACTAGTAGGAGTGAGAAAAACATCACGGGGTGGTGCGCATTGTATGTGTGAGTGTTACATTACATTCACTAGTAGGAGTGAGAAAAACATCACGGGGTGGTGCGCATTGTATGGGTGTGTGTTACATTACATTCACTAGTAGGAGTGAGAAAAACATCACGGGGTGGTGCGCATTGTATGGGTGTGTGTTACATTACATTCACTAGTAGGAGTGAGAAAAACATCACGGGGTGGTGGGCATTGTATGGGTGTGTGTTACATTACATTCACTCGTAGGAGTGAGAAAAACATCACGGGGTGGTGCGCATTGTATGGGTGTGTGTTACATTACATTCACTCGTAGGAGTGAGAAAAACATCACGGGGTGGTGCGCATTGTATGGGTGTGTGTTACATTACATTCACTCGTAGGAGTGAGAAAAACATCACGGGGTGGTGCGCATTGTATGGGTGTGTGTTACATTACATTCACTAGTAGGAGTGAGGAAAACATCACGGGGTGGTGCGCATTGTATGGGTGTGTGTTACATTACATTCACTAGTAGGAGTGAGAAAAACATCACGGGGTGGTGCGCATTGTATGGGTGTGTGTTACATTACATTCACTAGTGGGAGTGAGAAAAACATCACAGGGTGGTGCGCATTGTATGGGTGTGTGTTACATTACATTCACTAGTGGGAGTGAGAAAAACATCACGGGGTGGTGGGCATTGTATGGGTGTGTGTTACATTACATGCACTAGTGGGAGTGAGAAAAACATCACGGGGTGGTGCGCATTGTATGGGTGTGTTTTACATTACATTCACTAATAGGAGTGAGAAAAACATCACGGGGTGGTGCGCATTGTATGGGTGTGTGCTACATTACATTCACTAGTAGAAGTGCGAAAAACATCACGGGGTGGTGCGCATTGTATGGGTGTGTGTTACATTACATTCACTAGTAGGAGTGAGAAAAACATCACGGGGTGGTGCGCATTGTATGGGTGTGTGTTACATTACATGCACTAGTAGGAGTGAGAAAAACATCACGGGGTGGTGCGCATTGTATGGGTGTGTGTTACATTACATTCACTACGAGGAGTGAGAAAAACATAACGGGGTGGTGCGCATTGTATGGGTGTGTGTTACATTACATTCACTAGAAGGAGTGAGAAATATATCACGGGTGGTGCGCATTGTATGGGTGTGTGTTACATTACATTCACTCGTAGGTGTGAGAAAAACATCACGGGGTGGTGCGCATTGTATGGGTGTGTGTTACATTACATTCACTAGTAGGAGTGAGAAAAACATCGCGGGGTGGTGCGCCTTGTATGGGTGTGTGTTACACTAGATTCACTAGTAGGAGTGAGAAAAACATCACGGGGTGGTGCGCATTGTATGGGTGTGTGTTACATTACAGTCACTAGTAGGAGTGTGAAAAACATCACGGGGTGGTGCGCATTGTATGGGTGTGTGTTACATTACATTCACTACGAGGAGTGAGAAAAACATCACGGGGTGGTGCGCATTGTATGGGTGTGTGTTACATTACATTCACTAGTAGGAGTGAGAAAAACATCACGGGGTGGTGCGCATTGTATGGGTGTGTGTTACATTACAGTCACTAGTAGGAGTGAGAAAAACATCACGGGGTGGTGCGCATTGTATGGGTGTGTGTTACATTACATTCACTAGTAGGAGTGAGAAAAACATCACGGGGTGGTGCGCATTGTATGGGTGTGTGTTACATTACATTCACTAGTAGGAGTGAGAACAACATCACGGGGTGGCGCGCATTGTATGGGTGTTTGTTACATTACATTCACTCGTAGGAGTGAGAAAAACATCACGGGGTGGTGCACATTTTATGGGTGTGTGTTACATTAGATTCACTAGTAGGAGTGAGAAAAACATCACGGGGTGGTGCGAATTGTATGGGTGATTGTTACATTACATTCACTAGTAGGAGTGAGAAAAACATCACGGGGTGGTGCGCATTGTATGTGTGTGTGTTACATTTCATTCACAAATAGGAGAGAGAAAAACATCACGGGGTGGTGCGCATTGTATGGGTGTGTGTTACATTACATTCACTAGTAGGAGTGAGAAAAACATCACGGGGTAGTGCGCATTTTATGGGTGTGTGTTACATTACATGCACTAGTAGGAGTGAGAAAAACATCACGGGGTGGTGCGAATTGTATGGGTGATTGTTACATTACATTCACTAGTAGGAGTGAGAAAAACATCACGGGGTGGTGCGCATTGTATGTGTGTGTGTTACATTTCATTCACAAATAGGAGTGAGAAAAACATCACGGGGTGGTGCGCATTGCATGGGTGTGTGTTACATTACATTCACTAGTAGGAGTTAGAAAAACAGCACGGGGTGGTGCGCATTGCATGGGTGTGTGTTACATTACATTCACTAGTGGGAGTGAGAAAAACATCACGGGGTGGTGCGCATTGTATGGGTGTGTGTTACATTACATGCACTAGTGGGAGTGAGAAAAACATCACGGGGTGGTGCGCATTGTATGGGTGTGTTTTACATTACATTCACTAATAGGAGTGAGAAAAACATCACGGGGTGGTGCGCATTGTATGGGTGTGTGCTACATTACATTCACTAGTAGAAGTGCGAAAAACATCACGGGGTGGTGCGCATTGTATGGGTGTGTGTTACATTACATTCACTAGTAGGAGTGAGAAAAACATCACGGGGTGGTGCGCATTGTATGGGTGTGTGTTACAGTAGATTCACTAGTAGGAGTGAGAAAAACATCACGGGGTGGTGCGCATTGTATGGGTGTGTGTTACATTAGATTCACTAGTAGGAGTCAGAAAAACATCACGTGGTAGTGCGCATTTTATGGGTGTGTGTTACATTAGATTCACTAGTAGGAGTGAGAAAAACATCACGGGGTGGTGCGAATTGTATGGGTGATTGTTACATTACATTCACTAGTAGGAGTGAGAAAAACATCACGGGGTGGTGCCCATTGTATGTGTGTGTGTTACATTTCATTCACAAATAGGAGTGAGAAAAACATCACGGGGTGGTGCGCATTGTATGGGTGTGTGTTACATTACATTCACTAGTAGGAGTGAGAAAAACATCACGCGGTGGTTCGCATTGTATGGGTGTGTGTTACATTACATTCACTAGTAGGAGTGAGAAAAACATCACGGGGTGGTGCGCAATGTATGGGTGTGTGTTACATTACATTCAATAGTAGGAGTGAGAAAAACATCACGGGGTGGTGCGCATTGTATGGGTGTGTGTTACATTACATTCACTAGTGTGAGTGAGAAAAACATCACGGGGTGGTGCGCATTGTATGGGTGTGTGTTACATTACATTCACTAGTGGGAGTGAGAAAAACATCACGGGGTGGTGCGCATTGTATGGGTGTGTGTTACATTACATTCACTAGTAGGAGTGAGAAAAACATCACGGGGTGGCGCGCATTGTATGGGTGTGTGTTACATTACATTCACTAGTAGGAGTGAGAAAAACATCACGCGGTGGTGCGCATTGTATGGGTGTGTGTTACATTACATTCACTAGTGGGAGTGAGAAAAACATCACGGGGTGGTGCGCATTGTATGGGTGTGTTTTACATTACATTCACTAGTAGGAGTGAGAAAAACATCACGGGGTGATGCGCATTGTATGGGTGTGTGTTACATTACATTCACTAGTAGGAGTGAGAAAAACATCACGGGGTGGTGCGCATTGTATGGGTGTGTGTTACATTACATTCACTAGTAGGAGTGAGAAAAACATCACGGGGTGGTGCGCATTGTATGGGTGTGTGTTACATTACATTCACTAGTGGGAGTGAGAAAAACATCACGGGGTGGTGCGCATTGTATGGGTGTGTGTTACATTACATGCACTAGTAGGACTGAGAAAAACATCACGGGGTGGTGCGCATTGTATGGGTGTGTGTTACATTACATGCACTAGTAGGAGTGAGAAATACATCACGGGGTGGTGCGCATTGTATGGGTGTGTGTTACATTACATTCACTACGAGGAGTGAGGAACACATCACGGGGTGGTGCGCATTGTATGGGTGTGTGTTACATTAGATTCCCTAGTAGGAGTGAGAAAAACATCACGGGGTGGTGCGCATTGTATGGGTGTGTGTTACATTAGATTCACTAGTAGGAGTGAGAAAAACATCACGGGGTGGTGCGCATTGTATGGGTGTGTGTCACATTACATTCACTAGTAAGAGAGAGAAAATCATCACGGGGTGGTGCGCATTGTATGGGTGTGTGTTACATTACATTCACTAGTAGGAGTGAGAAAAACATCGCGGGGTGGTGCGCATTGTGTGGGTGTGTGTTACATTACATTCACTAGTAGGAGTGAGAAAAACATCACGGGGTGGTGCGCATTGTATGGGTGTGTGTTACATTACATTCACTAGTAGGAGTGAGAAAAACATCACGGGGTGGTGCGCATTGTATGGGTGTGTGTTACATTAGATTCCCCAGTAGGAGTGAGAAAAACATCACGGGGTGGTGCGCACTGTATGGGTGTGTGTTACATTACATTCACTAGTAGGAGTGAGAAAAACATCACGGGGTGGTGCGCATTGTATGGGTGTGTGTTACATTACATTCACTAGTAGGAGTGAGAAAAACATCACCACGGGGTGGTGCGCATTGTATGGGTGTGTGTTACATTACATTCACTAGTAGGAGTGAGAAAAACATCACGGGGTGGTGGGCATTGTATGGGTGTGTGTTACGTTACATTCACTAGTAGCAGTGAGAAAAAATCACGGGGTGGTGCGCATTGTATGGGTGTGTGTTACATTACATTCACTAGTAGGAGTGAGAAAAACATCACGGGGTGGTGCGCATTGTATGGGTGTGTGTTACATTACATTCACTAGTAGGAGTGAGAAAAACATCACGGGGTGGTGCGCATTGTTTGGGTGTGTGTTACATTACATTCACTAGTAGGAGTGAGAAAAACATCACGGGGTGGTGCGCATTGTATGGGTGTGTGTTACATTACATTCACTCGTAGGAGTGAGAAAAACATCACGGGGTGGTGCGCATTGTATGTGTGTGTGTTACATTACATTCACTCCTAGGAGTGAGAAAAACATCACGGGGTGGTGCGCATTGTATGGGTGTGTGTTACATTACATTCACTCGTAGGAGAGAGAAAAACATCACGGGGTGGTGCGCATTGTATGCGTGTGTGTTACATTACATTCACTAGTAGGAGTGAGAAAAACATCACGGGGTGGTGCGCATTGTATGTGTGAGTGTTACATTACATTCACTAGTAGGAGTGAGAAAAACATCACGGGGTGGTGCGCATTGTATGGGTGTGTGTTACATTACATTCACTAGTAGAAGTGAGAAAAACATCACGGGGTGGTGCGCATTGTATGGGTGTGTGTTACATTACATTCACTAGTAGGAGTGAGAAAAACATCACGGGGTGGTGGGCATTGTATGGTTGTGTGTTACATTACATTCACTCGTAGGAGTGAGAAAAACATCACGGGGTGGTGCGCATTGTATGGGTGTGTGTTACATTACATTCACTCGTAGGAGTGAGAAAAACATCACGGGGTGGTGCGCATTGTATGGGTGTGTGTTACATTACATTCACTCGTAGGAGTGAGAAAACATCACGGGGTGGTGCGCATTGTATGGGTGTGTGTTACATTACATTCACTAGTAGGAGTGAGGAAAACATCACGGGGTGGTGCGCATTGTATGGGTGTGTGTTACATTACATTCACTAGTAGGAGTGAGAAAAACATCACGGGGTGGTGCGCATTGTATGGGTGTGTGTTACATTACATTCACTAGTGGGAGTGAGAAAAACATCACAGGGTGGTGCGCATTGTATGGGTGTGTGTTACATTACATTCACTAGTGGGAGTGAGAAAAACATCACGGGGTGGTGGGTATTGTATGGGTGTGTGTTACATTACATGCACTAGTGGGAGTGAGAAAAACATCACGGGGTGGTGCGCATTGTATGGGTGTGTTTTACATTACATTCACTAATAGGAGTGAGAAAAACATCACGGGGTGGTGCGCATTGTATGGGTGTGTGCTACATTACATTCACTAGTAGAAGTGCGAAAACATCACGGGGTGGTGCGCATTGTATGGGTGTGTGTTACATTACATTCACTAGTAGGAGTGAGAAAAACATCACGGGGTGGTGCGCATTGTATGGGTGTGTGTTACATTACATTCACTACGAGGAGTGAGAAAAACATAACGGGGTGGTGCGCATTGTATGGGTGTGTGTTACATTACATTCACTAGTAGGAGTGAGAAATATATCACGGGTGGTGCGCATTGTATGGGTGTGTGTTACATTACATTCACTCGTAGGTGTGAGAAAAACATCACGTGGTGGTGCGCATTGTATGGGTGTGTGTTACATTACATTCACTAGTAGGAGTGAGAAAAACATCATGGGGTGGTGCGCATTGTATGGGTGTGTGTTACATTACATTCACTAGTAGGAGTGAGAAAAATATCACGGGGTGGTGCGCATTGTATGGGTGTGTGTTACATTACATTCACTAGTAGGAGTGAGAAAAACATCACGGGGTGGTGCGCCTTGTATGGGTGTGTGTTACACTAGATTCACTAGTAGGAGTGAGAAAAACATCACGGGGTGGTGCGCATTGTATGGGTGTGTGTTACATTACAGTCACTAGTAGGAGTGTGAAAAACATCACGGGGTGGTGCGCATTGTATGGGTGTGTGTTACATTACATTCACTACGAGGAGTGAGAAAAACATCACGGGGTGGTGCGCATTGTATGGGTGTGTGTTACATTACATTCACTAGTAGGAGTGAGAAAAACATCACGGGGTGGTGCGCATTGTATGGGTGTGTGTTACATTACATTCACTAGTAGGAGTGAGAAAAACATCACGGGGTGGTGCGCATTGTATGGGTGTGTGTTACATTACATTCACTAGTAGGAGTGAGAAAAACATCACGGGGTGGTGCGCATTGTATGGGTGTGTGTTACATTACATTCACTAGTAGGAGTGAGAACAACATCAGGGGGTGGTGCGCATTGTATCGGTGTGTGTTACATTACATTCAATAGTAGGAGTGAGAAAAACATCACGGGGAGGTGCGCATTGTATGGGTGTGTGTTACATTACATTGACTAGTAGGAGTGAGAAAAACATCACGGGGTGGTACGCATTGTATGGGTGTGTGTTACATTACATTCACTAGTAGGAGTGAGAAAAACATCACGGGGTGGTGGGCATTGTATGGGTGTGTGTTACGTTACATTCACTAGTAGCAGTGAGAAAAAGATCACGGGGTGGTGCGCATTGTATGTGTGTGTGTTACATTACATTCACTAGTAGGAGTGAGAAAAACATCACGGGGTGGTGCGCATTGTATGGGTGTGTGTTACATTACATTCACTAGTAGGAGTGAGAAAAACATCACGGGGTGGTGCGCATTGTTTGGGTGTGTGTTACATTACATTCACTAGTAGGAGTGAGAAAAACATCACGGGGTGGTGCGCATTGTATGGGTGTGTGTTACATTACATTCACTCGTAGGAGTGAGAAAAACATCACGGGGTGGTGCGCATTGTATGTGTGTGTGTTACATTACATTCACTCCTAGGAGTGAGAAAAACATCACGGGGTGGTGCGCATTGTATGGGTGTGTGTTACATTACATTCACTCGTAGGAGAGAGAAAAACATCACGGGGTGGTGCGCATTGTATGCGTGTGTGTTACATTACATTCACTAGTAGGAGTGAGAAAAACATCACGGGGTGGTGCGCATTGTATGTGTGAGTGTTACATTACATTCACTAGTAGGAGTGAGAAAAACATCACGGGGTGGTGCGCATTGTATGGGTGTGTGTTACATTACATTCACTAGTAGAAGTGAGAAAAACATCACGGGGTGGTGCGCATTGTATGGGTGTGTGTTACATTACATTCACTAGTAGGAGTGAGAAAAACATCACGGGGTGGTGGGCATTGTATGGTTGTGTGTTACATTACATTCACTCGTAGGAGTGAGAAAAACATCACGGGGTGGTGCGCATTGTATGGGTGTGTGTTACATTACATTCACTCGTAGGAGTGAGAAAAACATCACGGGGTGGTGCGCATTGTATGGGTGTGTGTTACATTACATTCACTCGTAGGAGTGAGAAAAACATCACGGGGTGGTGCGCATTGTATGGGTGTGTGTTACATTACATTCACTAGTAGGAGTGAGGAAAACATCACGGGGTGGTGCGCATTGTATGGGTGTGTGTTACATTACATTCACTAGTAGGAGTGAGAAAAACATCACGGGGTGGTGCGCATTGTATGGGTGTGTGTTACATTACATTCACTAGTGGGAGTGAGAAAAACATCACAGGGTGGTGCGCATTGTATGGGTGTGTGTTACATTACATTCACTAGTGGGAGTGAGAAAAACATCACGGGGTGGTGGGTATTGTATGGGTGTGTGTTACATTACATGCACTAGTGGGAGTGAGAAAAACATCACGGGGTGGTGCGCATTGTATGGGTGTGTTTTACATTACATTCACTAATAGGAGTGAGAAAAACATCACGGGGTGGTGCGCATTGTATGGGTGTGTGCTACATTACATTCACTAGTAGAAGTGCGAAAAACATCACGGGGTGGTGCGCATTGTATGGGTGTGTGTTACATTACATTCACTAGTAGGAGTGAGAAAAACATCACGGGGTGGTGCGCATTGTATGGGTGTGTGTTACATTACATTCACTACGAGGAGTGAGAAAAACATAACGGGGTGGTGCGCATTGTATGGGTGTGTGTTACATTACATTCACTAGTAGGAGTGAGAAATATATCACGGGTGGTGCGCATTGTATGGGTGTGTGTTACATTACATTCACTCGTAGGTGTGAGAAAAACATCACGTGGTGGTGCGCATTGTATGGGTGTGTGTTACATTACATTCACTAGTAGGAGTGAGAAAAACATCATGGGGTGGTGCGCATTGTATGGGTGTGTGTTACATTACATTCACTAGTAGGAGTGAGAAAAATATCACGGGGTGGTGCGCATTGTATGGGTGTGTGTTACATTACATTCACTAGTAGGAGTGAGAAAAACATCACGGGGTGGTGCGCCTTGTATGGGTGTGTGTTACACTAGATTCACTAGTAGGAGTGAGAAAAACATCACGGGGTGGTGCGCATTGTATGGGTGTGTGTTACATTACAGTCACTAGTAGGAGTGTGAAAAACATCACGGGGTGGTGCGCATTGTATGGGTGTGTGTTACATTACATTCACTACGAGGAGTGAGAAAAACATCACGGGGTGGTGCGCATTGTATGGGTGTGTGTTACATTACATTCACTAGTAGGAGTGAGAAAAACATCACGGGGTGGTGCGCATTGTATGGGTGTGTGTTACATTACATTCACTAGTAGGAGTGAGAAAAACATCACGGGGTGGTGCGCATTGTATGGGTGTGTGTTACATTACATTCACTAGTAGGAGTGAGAAAAACATCACGGGGTGGTGCGCATTGTATGGGTGTGTGTTACATTACATTCACTAGTAGGAGTGAGAACAACATCAGGGGGTGGTGCGCATTGTATCGGTGTGTGTTACATTACATTCAATAGTAGGAGTGAGAAAAACATCACGGGGAGGTGCGCATTGTATGGGTGTGTGTTACATTACATTGACTAGTAGGAGTGAGAAAAACATCACGGGGTGGTACGCATTGTATGGGTGTGTGTTACATTACATTCACTAGTAGGAGTGAGAAAAACATCACGGGGTGGTGCGCATTGTATGGGTGTGTGTTACATTACATTCACTAGTAGGAGTGAGAAAAACATCACGGGGTGGTGCGCATTGTATGGGTGTGTGTTACAGTAGATTCACTAGTAGGAGTGAGAAAAACATCACGGGGTGGTGCGCATTGTATGGGTGTGTGTTACATTAGATTCACTAGTAGGAGTCAGAAAAACATCACGGGGTATTGCGCATTTTATGGGTGTGTGTTACATTAGATTCACTAGTAGGAGTGAGAAAAACATCACGGGGTGGTGCGAATTGTATGGGTGATTGTTACATTACATTCACTAGTAGGAGTGAGAAAAACATCACGGGGTGGTGCCCATTGTATGTGTGTGTGTTACATTTCATTCACAAATAGGAGTGAGAAAAACATCACGGGGTGGTGCGCATTGTATGGGTGTGTGTTACATTATATTCACTAGTAGGAGTGAGAAAAACATCACGCGGTGGTGCGCATTGTATGGGTGTGTGTTACATTACATTCACTAGTAGGAGTGAGAAAAACATCACGGGGTGGTGCGCAATGTATGGGTGTGTGTTACATTACATTCAATAGTAGGAGTGAGAAAAACATCACGGGGTGGTGCGCATTGTATGGGTGTGTGTTACCTTACATTCACTAGTGTGAGTGAGAAAAACATCACGGGGTGGTGCGCATTGTATGGGTGTGTGTTACATTACATTCACTAGTGGGAGTGAGAAAAACATCACGGGGTGGTGCGCATTGTATGGGTGTGTGTTACATTACATTCACTAGTAGGAGTGAGAAAAACATCACGGGGTGGCGCGCATTGTATGGGTGTGTGTTACATTACATTCACTAGTAGGAGTGAGAAAAACATCACGCGGTGGTGCGCATTGTATGGGTGTGTGTTACATTACATTCACTAGTGGGAGTGAGAAAAACATCACGGGGTGGTGCGCATTGTATGGGTGTGTGTTACATTACATTCACTAGTAGGAGTGAGAAAAACATCACGGGGTGATGCGCATTGTATGGGTGTGTGTTACATTACATTCACTAGTAGGAGTGAGAAAAACATCACGGGGTGGTGCGCATTGTATGGGTGTGTGTTACATTACATTCACTAGTAGGAGTGAGAAAAACATCACGGGGTGGTGCGCATTGTATGGGTGTGTGTTACATTACATTCACTAGTGGGAGTGAGAAAAACATCACGGGGTGGTGCGCATTGTATGGGTGTGTGTTACATTACATGCACTAGTAGGACTGAGAAAAACATCACGGGGCTGTGCGCATTGTATGGGTGTGTGTTACATTACATGCACTAGTAGGAGTGAGAAATACATCACGGGGTGGTGCGCATTGTATGGGTGTGTGTTACATTACATTCACTACGAGGAGTGAGAAACACATCACGGGGTGGTGCGCATTGTATGGGTGTGTGTTACATTAGATTCCCTAGTAGGAGTGAGAAAAACATCACGGGGTGGTGCGCATTGTATGGGTGTGTGTTACATTAGATTCACTAGTAGGAGTGAGAAAAACATCACGGGGTGGTGCGCATTGTATGGGTGTGTGTTACATTACATTCACTAGTAGGAGAGAGAAAATCATCACGGGGTGGTGCGCATTGTATGGGTGTGTGTTACATTACATTCACTAGTAGGAGTGAGAAAAACATCGCGGGGTGGTGCGCATTGTGTGGGTGTGTGTTACATTACATTCACTAGTAGGAGTGAGAAAAACATCACGGGGTGGTGCGCATTGTATGGGTGTTTGTTACATTACATTCACTAGTAGGAGTGAGAAAAACATCACGGGGTGGTGCGCATTGTATGGGTGTGTGTTACATTAGATTCCCCAGTAGGAGTGAGAAAAACATCACGGGGTGGTGCGCACTGTATGGGTGTGTGTTACATTACATTCACTAGTAGGAGTGAGAAAAACATCACGGGGTGGTGCGCATTGTATGGGTGTGTGTTACATTACATTCACTAGTAGGAGTGAGAAAAACATCACGGGGTGGTGCGCATTGTATGGGTGTGTGTTACATTACATTCACTAGTAGGAGTGAGAAAAACATCACGGGGTGGTGGGCATTGTATGGGTGTGTGTTACGTTACATTCACTAGTAGCAGTGAGAAAAAGATCACGGGGTGGTGCGCATTGTATGTGTGTGTGTTACATTACATTCACTAGTAGGAGTGAGAAAAACATCACGGGGTGGTGCACATTGTATGGGTGTGTGTTACATTACATTCACTAGTAGGAGTGAGAAAAACATCACGGGGTGGTGCGCATTGTTTGGGTGTGTGTTACATTACATTCACTAGTAGGAGTGAGAAAAACATCACGGGGTGGTGCGCATTGTATGGGTGTGTGTTACATTACATTCACTAGTAGGAGTGAGAAAAACATCACGGGGTGGTGCGCATTGTATGTGTGTGTGTTACATTACATTCACTCCTAGGAGTGAGAAAAACATCACGGGGTGGTGCACATTGTATGGGTGTGTGTTACATTACATTCACTCGTAGGAGAGAGAAAAACATCACGGGGTGGTGCGCATTGTATGGGTGTGTGTTACATTACATTCACTAGTAGGAGTGAGAAAAACATCACGGGGTGGTGCGCATTGTATGTGTGAGTGTTACATTACATTCACTAGTAGGAGTGAGAAAAACATCACGGGGTGGTGCGCATTGTATGGGTGTGTGTTACATTACATTCACTAGTAGGAGTGAGAAAAACATCACGGGGTGGTGCGCATTGTATGGGTGTGTGTTACATTACATTCACTAGTAGGAGTGAGAAAAACATCACGGGGTGGTGCGCATTGTATGGGTGTGTGTTACATTACATTCACTCGTAGGAGTGAGAAAAACATCACGGGGTGGTGCGCATTGTATGGGTGTGTGTTACATTACATTCACTCGTAGGAGTGAGAAAAACATCACGGGGTGGTGCGCATTGTATGGGTGTGTGTTACATTACATTCACTCGTAGGAGTGAGAAAAACATCACGGGGTGGTGCGCATTGTATGGGTGTGTGTTACATTACATTCACTAGTAGGAGTGAGAAAAACATCACGGGGTGATGCGCATTGTATGGGTGTGTGTTACATTACATTCACTAGTAGGAGTGAGAAAAACATCACGGGGTGGTGCGCATTGTATGGGTGTGTGTTACATTACATTCACTAGTAGGAGTGAGAAAAACATCACGGGGTGGTGCGCATTGTATGGGTGTGTGTTACATTACATTCACTAGTGGGAGTGAGAAAAACATCACGGGGCGGTGCGCATTGTATGGGTGTGTGTTACATTACATGCACTAGTAGGACTGAGAAAAACATCACGGGGCTGTGCGCATTGTATGGGTGTGTGTTACATTACATGCACTAGTAGGAGTGAGAAATACATCACGGGGTGGTGCGCATTGTATGGGTGTGTGTTACATTACATTCACTACGAGGAGTGAGAAACACATCACGGGGTGGTGCGCATTGTATGGGTGTGTGTTACATTAGATTCCCTAGTAGGAGTGAGAAAAACATCACGGGGTGGTGCGCATTGTATGGGTGTGTGTTACATTAGATTCACTAGTAGGAGTGAGAAAAACATCACGGGGTGGTGCGCATTGTATGGGTGTGTGTTACATTACATTCACTAGTAGGAGAGAGAAAATCATCACGGGGTGGTGCGCATTGTATGGGTGTGTGTTACATTACATTCACTAGTAGGAGTGAGAAAAACATCGCGGGGTGGTGCGCATTGTGTGGGTGTGTGTTACATTACATTCACTAGTAGGAGTGAGAAAAACATCACGGGGTGGTGCGCATTGTATGGGTGTTTGTTACATTACATTCACTAGTAGGAGTGAGAAAAACATCACGGGGTGGTGCGCATTGTATGGGTGTGTGTTACATTAGATTCCCCAGTAGGAGTGAGAAAAACATCACGGGGTGGTGCGCACTGTATGGGTGTGTGTTACATTACATTCACTAGTAGGAGTGAGAAAAACATCACGGGGTGGTGCGCATTGTATGGGTGTGTGTTACATTACATTCACTAGTAGGAGTGAGAAAAACATCACGGGGTGGTGCGCATTGTATGGGTGTGTGTTACATTACATTCACTAGTAGGAGTGAGAAAAACATCACGGGGTGGTGGGCATTGTATGGGTGTGTGTTACGTTACATTCACTAGTAGCAGTGAGAAAAAGATCACGGGGTGGTGCGCATTGTATGTGTGTGTGTTACATTACATTCACTAGTAGGAGTGAGAAAAACATCACGGGGTGGTGCACATTGTATGGGTGTGTGTTACATTACATTCACTAGTAGGAGTGAGAAAAACATCACGGGGTGGTGCGCATTGTTTGGGTGTGTGTTACATTACATTCACTAGTAGGAGTGAGAAAAACATCACGGGGTGGTGCGCATTGTATGTGTGTGTGTTACATTACATTCACTCCTAGGAGTGAGAAAAACATCACGGGGTGGTGCGCATTGTATGGGTGTGTGTTACATTACATTCACTCGTAGGAGAGAGAAAAACATCACGGGGTGGTGCGCATTGTATGGGTGTGTGTTACATTACATTCACTAGTAGGAGTGAGAAAAACATCACGGGGTGGTGCGCATTGTATGTGTGAGTGTTACATTACATTCACTAGTAGGAGTGAGAAAAACATCACGGGGTGGTGCGCATTGTATGGGTGTGTGTTACATTACATTCACTAGTAGGAGTGAGAAAAACATCACGGGGTGGTGCGCATTGTTTGGGTGTGTGTTACATTACATTCACTAGTAGGAGTGAGAAAAACATCACGGGGTGGTGCGCATTGTATGTGTGTGTGTTACATTACATTCACTCCTAGGAGTGAGAAAAACATCACGGGGTGGTGCGCATTGTATGGGTGTGTGTTACATTACATTCACTCGTAGGAGAGAGAAAAACATCACGGGGTGGTGCGCATTGTATGGGTGTGTGTTACATTACATTCACTAGTAGGAGTGAGAAAAACATCACGGGGTGGTGCGCATTGTATGTGTGAGTGTTACATTACATTCACTAGTAGGAGTGAGAAAAACATCACGGGGTGGTGCGCATTGTATGGGTGTGTGTTACATTACATTCACTAGTAGGAGTGAGAAAAACATCACGGGGTGGTGCGCATTGTATGGGTGTGTGTTACATTACATTCACTAGTAGGAGTGAGAAAAACATCACGGGGTGGTGCGCATTGTATGGGTGTGTGTTACATTACATTCACTCGTAGGAGTGAGAAAAACATCACGGGGTGGTGCGCATTGTATGGGTGTGTGTTACATTACATTCACTCGTAGGAGTGAGAAAAACATCACGGGGTGGTGCGCATTGTATGGGTGTGTGTTACATTACATTCACTCGTAGGAGTGAGAAAAACATCACGGGGTGGTGCGCATTGTATGGGTGTGTGTTACATTACATTCACTCGTAGGAGTGAGAAAAACATCACGGGGTGGTGCGCATTGTATGGGTGTGTGTTACATTACATTCACTAGTAGGAGTGAGAAAAACATCACAGGGTGGTGCGCATTGTATGGGTGTGTGTTACATTACATTCACTAGTAGGAGTGAGAAAAACATCACGGGGTGGTGCGCATTGTATGGGTGTGTGTTACATTACATTCACTAGTAGGAGTGAGAAAAACATCACGGGGTGGTGGCATTGTATGGGTGTGTGTTACATTACATTCACTAGTAGGTGTGAGAAAAACATCACGGGGTGGTGCGCATTGTATGGGTGTGTGTTACATTACATTCACTAGTAGGAGTGAGAAAAACATCACGGGGTGGTGCGCATTGTATGGGTGTGTGTTACATTACATTCACTAGTAGGAGTGAGAAAAACATCACGGGGTGGTGCGCATTGTATGGGTGTGTGTTACATTACATTCACTAGTAGGAGTGAGAAAAACATCACTGGGTGGTGCGCATTGTATGGGTGTGTGTTACATTACATTCACTAGTAGGAGTGAGAAAAACATCACGGGGTGGTGCGCATTGTATGGGTGTGTGTTACAGTAGATTCACTAGTAGGAGTGAGAAAAACATCACGGCGTGGTGCGCATTGTATGGGTGTGTGTTACATTAGATTCACTAGTAGGAGTCAGAAAAACATCACGGGGTAGTGCGCATTTTATGGGTGTGTGTTACATTAGATTCACTAGTAGGAGTGAGAAAAACATCACGGGGTGGTGCGAATTGTATGGGTGATTGTTACATTACATTCACTAGTAGGAGTGAGAAAAACATCACGGGGTGGTGCGCATTGTATGTGTGTGTGTTACATTTCATTCACAAATAGGAGTGAGGAAAACATCACGGGGTGGTGCGCATTGTATGGGTGTGTATTACATTACATTCACTAGTAGGAGTGAGAAAAACATCACGGGGTAGTGCGCATTTTATGGGTGTGTGTTACATTAGATTCACTAGTAGGAGTGAGAAAAACATCACGGTGTGGTGCGAATTGTATGGGTGATTGTTACATTACATTCACTAGTAGGAGTGAGAAAAACATCACGGGGTGGTGCGCATTGTATGTGTGTGTGTTACATTTCATTCACAAATAGGAGTGAGAAAAACATCACGGGGTGGTGCGCATTGTATGGGTGTGTGTTACATTACATTCACTACGAGGAGTGAGAAACACATCACGGGGTGGTGCGCATTGTATGGGTGTGTGTTACATTTGATTCCCTAGTAGGAGTGAGAAAAACATCACGGGGTGGTGCGCATTGTATGGGTGTGTGTTACATTAGATTCACTAGTAGGAGTGAGAAAAACATCACGGGGTGGTGCGCATTGTATGGGTCTGTGTTACATTACATTCACTAGTAGGAGTGAGAAAATCATCACGGGGTGGTGCGCATTGTATGGGTGTGTGTTACATTACATTCACTAGTAGGAGTGAGAAAAACATCGCGGGGTGGTGCGCATTGTGTGGGTGTGTGTTACATTACATTCACTAGTAGGAGTGAGAAAAACATCACGGGGTGGTGCGCATTGTATGGGTGTGTGTTACATTACATTCACTAGTAGGAGTGAGAAAAACATCACGGGGTGGTGCGCATTGTATGGGTGTGTGTTACATTAGATTCCCCAGTGGGAGTGAGAAAAACATCACGGGGTGGTGCGCACTGTATGGGTGTGTGTTACATTACATTCACTAGTAGGAGTGAGAAAAACATCACGGGCTGGTGCGCATTGTATGGGTGTGTGTTACATTACATTCACTAGTAGGAGTGAGAAAAACATCACGGGGTGGTGCGCATTGTATGGGTGTGTGTTACATTACATTCACTAGTAGGAGTGAGAAAAACATCACGGGGTGGCGCGCATTGTACTGGTGTGTGTTACATTACATTCACTAGTAGGAGTGAGAAAAACATCACACGGTGGTGCGCATTGTATGGGTGTGTGTTACATTACATTCACTAGTGGGAGTGAGAAAAACATCACGGGGTGGTGCGCATTGTATGGGTGTGTGTTACATTACATTCACTAGTAGGAGTGAGAAAAACATCACGGGGTGGTGCGCATTGTATGGGTGTGTGTTACATTAGATTCCCCAGTAGGAGTGAGAAAAACATCACGGGGTGGTGCGCACTGTATGGGTGTGTGTTACATTACATTCACTAGTAGGAGTGAGAAAAACATCACGGGGTGGTGCGCATTTTATGGGTGTGTGTTACATTACATTCACTAGTAGGAGTGAGAAAAACATCACGGGGTGGTGCGCATTGTATGGGTGTGTGTTACATTACATTCACTAGTAGGAGTGAGAAAAACATCACGGGGTGGTGGGCATTGTATGGGTGTGTGTTACGTTACATTCCCTAGTAGCAGTGAGAAAAAGATCACGGGGTGGTGCGCATTGTATGTGTGTGTGTTACATTACATTCACTAGTAGGAGTGAAAAAAACATCACGGGGTGGTGCACATTGTATGGGTGAGTGTTACATTACATTCACTAGTAGGAGTGAGAAAAACATCACGTGGTGGTGCGCATTGTTTGGGTGTGTGTTACATTACATTCACTAGTAGGAGTGAGAAAAACATCACGGGGTGGTGCGCATTGTATGGGTGTGTGTTACATTACATTCACTCGTAGGAGTGAGAAAAACATCACGGGGTGGTGCGCATTGTATGTGTGTGTGTTACATTACATTCACTCCTAGGAGTGAGAAAAACATCACGGGGTGGTGCGCATTGTATGGGTGTGTGTTACATTACATTCACTCGTAGGAGAGAGAAAAACATCACGGGGTGGTGCGCATTGTATGGGTGTGTGTTACATTACATTCACTCGTAGGAGTGAGAAAAACATCACGGGGTGGTGCGCATTGTATGGGTGTGTGTTACATTACATTCACTAGTAGGAGTGAGAAAAACATCACGGGGTGGTGCGCATTGTATGGGTGTGTGTTACATTACATTCACTAGTAGGAGTGAGAAAAACATCACGGGGTGGTGCGCATTGTATGGGTGTGTGTTACATTACATTCACTCGTAGGAGTGAGAAAAACATCACGGGGTGGTGCGCATTGTATGGGTGTGTGTTACATTACATTCACTCGTAGGAGTGAGAAAAACATCATGGGGTGGTGCGCATTGTATGGGTGTACATTACATTACATTCACTCGTAGGAGTGAGAAAAAAAATAACGGGGTGGTGCGCATTGTATGGGTGTGTGTTACATTACATTCACTAGTAGGAGTGAGGAAAACATCACGGGGTGGTGCGCATTGTATGGGTGTGTGTTACATTACATTCACTAGTAGGAGTGAGAAAAACATCACGGGGTGGTGCGCATTGTATGGGTGTGTGTTACATTACATTCACTAGTAGGAGTGAGAAACACATCACGGGGTGGTGCGCATTGTATGGGTGTGTGTTACATTAGATTCCCTAGTAGGAGTGAGAAAAACATCACGGGGTGGTGCGCATTGTATGGGTGTGTGTTACATTAGATTCACTAGTAGGAGTGAGAAAAACATCACGGGGTGGTGCGCATTGTATGGGTGTGTGTTACATTACATTCACTAGTAGGAGAGAGAAAATCATCACGGGGTGGTGCGCATTGTATGGGTGTGTGTTACATTACATTCACTAGTAGGAGTGAGAAAAACATCGCGGGGTGGTGCGCATTGTGTGGGTGTGTGTTACATTACATTCACTAGTAGGAGTGAGAAAAACATCACGGGGTGGTGCGCATTGTATGGGTGTTTGTTACATTACATTCACTAGTAGGAGTGAGAAAAACATCACGGGGTGGTGCGCATTGTATGGGTGTGTGTTACATTAGATTCCCCAGTAGGAGTGAGAAAAACATCACGGGGTGGTGCGCACTGTATGGGTGTGTGTTACATTACATTCACTAGTAGGAGTGAGAAAAACATCACGGGGTGGTGCGCATTGTATGGGTGTGTGTTACATTACATTCACTAGTAGGAGTGAGAAAAACATCACGGGGTGGTGCGCATTGTATGGGTGTGTGTTACATTACATTCACTAGTAGGAGTGAGAAAAACATCACGGGGTGGTGGGCATTGTATGGGTGTGTGTTACGTTACATTCACTAGTAGCAGTGAGAAAAAGATCACGGGGTGGTGCGCATTGTATGTGTGTGTGTTACATTACATTCACTAGTAGGAGTGAGAAAAACATCACGGGGTGGTGCACATTGTATGGGTGTGTGTTACATTACATTCACTAGTAGGAGTGAGAAAAACATCACGGGGTGGTGCGCATTGTTTGGGTGTGTGTTACATTACATTCACTAGTAGGAGTGAGAAAAACATCACGGGGTGGTGCGCATTGTATGGGTGTGTGTTACATTACATTCACTAGTAGGAGTGAGAAAAACATCACGGGGTGGTGCGCATTGTATGTGTGTGTGTTACATTACATTCACTCCTAGGAGTGAGAAAAACATCACGGGGTGGTGCACATTGTATGGGTGTGTGTTACATTACATTCACTCGTAGGAGAGAGAAAAACATCACGGGGTGGTGCGCATTGTATGGGTGTGTGTTACATTACATTCACTAGTAGGAGTGAGAAAAACATCACGGGGTGGTGCGCATTGTATGTGTGAGTGTTACATTACATTCACTAGTAGGAGTGAGAAAAACATCACGGGGTGGTGCGCATTGTATGGGTGTGTGTTACATTACATTCACTAGTAGGAGTGAGAAAAACATCACGGGGTGGTGCGCATTGTATGGGTGTGTGTTACATTACATTCACTAGTAGGAGTGAGAAAAACATCACGGGGTGGTGCGCATTGTATGGGTGTGTGTTACATTACATTCACTCGTAGGAGTGAGAAAAACATCACGGGGTGGTGCGCATTGTATGGGTGTGTGTTACATTACATTCACTCGTAGGAGTGAGAAAAACATCACGGGGTGGTGCGCATTGTATGGGTGTGTGTTACATTACATTCACTCGTAGGAGTGAGAAAAACATCACGGGGTGGTGCGCATTGTATGGGTGTGTGTTACATTACATTCACTAGTAGGAGTGAGAAAAACATCACGGGGTGATGCGCATTGTATGGGTGTGTGTTACATTACATTCACTAGTAGGAGTGAGAAAAACATCACGGGGTGGTGCGCATTGTATGGGTGTGTGTTACATTACATTCACTAGTAGGAGTGAGAAAAACATCACGGGGTGGTGCGCATTGTATGGGTGTGTGTTACATTACATTCACTAGTGGGAGTGAGAAAAACATCACGGGGCGGTGCGCATTGTATGGGTGTGTGTTACATTACATGCACTAGTAGGACTGAGAAAAACATCACGGGGCTGTGCGCATTGTATGGGTGTGTGTTACATTACATGCACTAGTAGGAGTGAGAAATACATCACGGGGTGGTGCGCATTGTATGGGTGTGTGTTACATTACATTCACTACGAGGAGTGAGAAACACATCACGGGGTGGTGCGCATTGTATGGGTGTGTGTTACATTAGATTCCCTAGTAGGAGTGAGAAAAACATCACGGGGTGGTGCGCATTGTATGGGTGTGTGTTACATTAGATTCACTAGTAGGAGTGAGAAAAACATCACGGGGTGGTGCGCATTGTATGGGTGTGTGTTACATTACATTCACTAGTAGGAGAGAGAAAATCATCACGGGGTGGTGCGCATTGTATGGGTGTGTGTTACATTACATTCACTAGTAGGAGTGAGAAAAACATCGCGGGGTGGTGCGCATTGTGTGGGTGTGTGTTACATTACATTCACTAGTAGGAGTGAGAAAAACATCACGGGGTGGTGCGCATTGTATGGGTGTTTGTTACATTACATTCACTAGTAGGAGTGAGAAAAACATCACGGGGTGGTGCGCATTGTATGGGTGTGTGTTACATTAGATTCCCCAGTAGGAGTGAGAAAAACATCACGGGGTGGTGCGCACTGTATGGGTGTGTGTTACATTACATTCACTAGTAGGAGTGAGAAAAACATCACGGGGTGGTGCGCATTGTATGGGTGTGTGTTACATTACATTCACTAGTAGGAGTGAGAAAAACATCACGGGGTGGTGCGCATTGTATGGGTGTGTGTTACATTACATTCACTAGTAGGAGTGAGAAAAACATCACGGGGTGGTGGGCATTGTATGGGTGTGTGTTACGTTACATTCACTAGTAGCAGTGAGAAAAAGATCACGGGGTGGTGCGCATTGTATGTGTGTGTGTTACATTACATTCACTAGTAGGAGTGAGAAAAACATCACGGGGTGGTGCACATTGTATGGGTGTGTGTTACATTACATTCACTAGTAGGAGTGAGAAAAACATCACGGGGTGGTGCGCATTGTTTGGGTGTGTGTTACATTACATTCACTAGTAGGAGTGAGAAAAACATCACGGGGTGGTGCGCATTGTATGTGTGTGTGTTACATTACATTCACTCCTAGGAGTGAGAAAAACATCACGGGGTGGTGCGCATTGTATGGGTGTGTGTTACATTACATTCACTCGTAGGAGAGAGAAAAACATCACGGGGTGGTGCGCATTGTATGGGTGTGTGTTACATTACATTCACTAGTAGGAGTGAGAAAAACATCACGGGGTGGTGCGCATTGTATGTGTGAGTGTTACATTACATTCACTAGTAGGAGTGAGAAAAACATCACGGGGTGGTGCGCATTGTATGGGTGTGTGTTACATTACATTCACTAGTAGGAGTGAGAAAAACATCACGGGGTGGTGCGCATTGTTTGGGTGTGTGTTACATTACATTCACTAGTAGGAGTGAGAAAAACATCACGGGGTGGTGCGCATTGTATGTGTGTGTGTTACATTACATTCACTCCTAGGAGTGAGAAAAACATCACGGGGTGGTGCGCATTGTATGGGTGTGTGTTACATTACATTCACTCGTAGGAGAGAGAAAAACATCACGGGGTGGTGCGCATTGTATGGGTGTGTGTTACATTACATTCACTAGTAGGAGTGAGAAAAACATCACGGGGTGGTGCGCATTGTATGTGTGAGTGTTACATTACATTCACTAGTAGGAGTGAGAAAAACATCACGGGGTGGTGCGCATTGTATGGGTGTGTGTTACATTACATTCACTAGTAGGAGTGAGAAAAACATCACGGGGTGGTGCGCATTGTATGGGTGTGTGTTACATTACATTCACTAGTAGGAGTGAGAAAAACATCACGGGGTGGTGCGCATTGTATGGGTGTGTGTTACATTACATTCACTCGTAGGAGTGAGAAAAACATCACGGGGTGGTGCGCATTGTATGGGTGTGTGTTACATTACATTCACTCGTAGGAGTGAGAAAAACATCACGGGGTGGTGCGCATTGTATGGGTGTGTGTTACATTACATTCACTCGTAGGAGTGAGAAAAACATCACGGGGTGGTGCGCATTGTATGGGTGTGTGTTACATTACATTCACTCGTAGGAGTGAGAAAAACATCACGGGGTGGTGCGCATTGTATGGGTGTGTGTTACATTACATTCACTAGTAGGAGTGAGAAAAACATCACAGGGTGGTGCGCATTGTATGGGTGTGTGTTACATTACATTCACTAGTAGGAGTGAGAAAAACATCACGGGGTGGTGCGCATTGTATGGGTGTGTGTTACATTACATTCACTAGTAGGAGTGAGAAAAACATCACGGGGTGGTGGCATTGTATGGGTGTGTGTTACATTACATTCACTAGTAGGTGTGAGAAAAACATCACGGGGTGGTGCGCATTGTATGGGTGTGTGTTACATTACATTCACTAGTAGGAGTGAGAAAAACATCACGGGGTGGTGCGCATTGTATGGGTGTGTGTTACATTACATTCACTAGTAGGAGTGAGAAAAACATCACGGGGTGGTGCGCATTGTATGGGTGTGTGTTACATTACATTCACTAGTAGGAGTGAGAAAAACATCACTGGGTGGTGCGCATTGTATGGGTGTGTGTTACATTACATTCACTAGTAGGAGTGAGAAAAACATCACGGGGTGGTGCGCATTGTATGGGTGTGTGTTACAGTAGATTCACTAGTAGGAGTGAGAAAAACATCACGGCGTGGTGCGCATTGTATGGGTGTGTGTTACATTAGATTCACTAGTAGGAGTCAGAAAAACATCACGGGGTAGTGCGCATTTTATGGGTGTGTGTTACATTAGATTCACTAGTAGGAGTGAGAAAAACATCACGGGGTGGTGCGAATTGTATGGGTGATTGTTACATTACATTCACTAGTAGGAGTGAGAAAAACATCACGGGGTGGTGCGCATTGTATGTGTGTGTGTTACATTTCATTCACAAATAGGAGTGAGGAAAACATCACGGGGTGGTGCGCATTGTATGGGTGTGTATTACATTACATTCACTAGTAGGAGTGAGAAAAACATCACGGGGTAGTGCGCATTTTATGGGTGTGTGTTACATTAGATTCACTAGTAGGAGTGAGAAAAACATCACGGTGTGGTGCGAATTGTATGGGTGATTGTTACATTACATTCACTAGTAGGAGTGAGAAAAACATCACGGGGTGGTGCGCATTGTATGTGTGTGTGTTACATTTCATTCACAAATAGGAGTGAGAAAAACATCACGGGGTGGTGCGCATTGTATGGGTGTGTGTTACATTACATTCACTACGAGGAGTGAGAAACACATCACGGGGTGGTGCGCATTGTATGGGTGTGTGTTACATTTGATTCCCTAGTAGGAGTGAGAAAAACATCACGGGGTGGTGCGCATTGTATGGGTGTGTGTTACATTAGATTCACTAGTAGGAGTGAGAAAAACATCACGGGGTGGTGCGCATTGTATGGGTCTGTGTTACATTACATTCACTAGTAGGAGTGAGAAAATCATCACGGGGTGGTGCGCATTGTATGGGTGTGTGTTACATTACATTCACTAGTAGGAGTGAGAAAAACATCGCGGGGTGGTGCGCATTGTGTGGGTGTGTGTTACATTACATTCACTAGTAGGAGTGAGAAAAACATCACGGGGTGGTGCGCATTGTATGGGTGTGTGTTACATTACATTCACTAGTAGGAGTGAGAAAAACATCACGGGGTGGTGCGCATTGTATGGGTGTGTGTTACATTAGATTCCCCAGTGGGAGTGAGAAAAACATCACGGGGTGGTGCGCATTGTATGGGTGTGTGTTACATTACATTCACTAGTAGGAGTGAGAAAAACATCACGGGGTGGCGCGCATTGTACTGGTGTGTGTTACATTACATTCACTAGTAGGAGTGAGAAAAACATCACACGGTGGTGCGCATTGTATGGGTGTGTGTTACATTACATTCACTAGTGGGAGTGAGAAAAACATCACGGGGTGGTGCGCATTGTATGGGTGTGTGTTACATTACATTCACTAGTAGGAGTGAGAAAAACATCACGGGGTGGTGCGCATTGTATGGGTGTGTGTTACATTAGATTCCCCAGTAGGAGTGAGAAAAACATCACGGGGTGGTGCGCACTGTATGGGTGTGTGTTACATTACATTCACTAGTAGGAGTGAGAAAAACATCACGGGGTGGTGCGCATTTTATGGGTGTGTGTTACATTACATTCACTAGTAGGAGTGAGAAAAACATCACGGGGTGGTGCGCATTGTATGGGTGTGTGTTACATTACATTCACTAGTAGGAGTGAGAAAAACATCACGGGGTGGTGGGCATTGTATGGGTGTGTGTTACGTTACATTCCCTAGTAGCAGTGAGAAAAAGATCACGGGGTGGTGCGCATTGTATGTGTGTGTGTTACATTACATTCACTAGTAGGAGTGAGAAAAACATCACGGGGTGGTGCACATTGTATGGGTGAGTGTTACATTACATTCACTAGTAGGAGTGAGAAAAACATCACGTGGTGGTGCGCATTGTTTGGGTGTGTGTTACATTACATTCACTAGTAGGAGTGAGAAAAACATCACGGGGTGGTGCGCATTGTATGGGTGTGTGTTACATTACATTCACTCGTAGGAGTGAGAAAAACATCACGGGGTGGTGCGCATTGTATGTGTGTGTGTTACATTACATTCACTCCTAGGAGTGAGAAAAACATCACGGGGTGGTGCGCATTGTATGGGTGTGTGTTACATTACATTCACTCGTAGGAGAGAGAAAAACATCACGGGGTGGTGCGCATTGTATGGGTGTGTGTTACATTACATTCACTCGTAGGAGTGAGAAAAACATCACGGGGTGGTGCGCATTGTATGGGTGTGTGTTACATTACATTCACTAGTAGGAGTGAGAAAAACATCACGGGGTGGTGCGCATTGTATGGGTGTGTGTTACATTACATTCACTAGTAGGAGTGAGAAAAACATCACGGGGTGGTGCGCATTGTATGGGTGTGTGTTACATTACATTCACTCGTAGGAGTGAGAAAAACATCACGGGGTGGTGCGCATTGTATGGGTGTGTGTTACATTACATTCACTCGTAGGAGTGAGAAAAACATCATGGGGTGGTGCGCATTGTATGGGTGTACATTACATTACATTCACTCGTAGGAGTGAGAAAAAAAATAACGGGGTGGTGCGCATTGTATGGGTGTGTGTTACATTACATTCACTAGTAGGAGTGAGGAAAACATCACGGGGTGGTGCGCATTGTATGGGTGTGTGTTACATTACATTCACTAGTAGGAGTGAGAAAAACATCACGGGGTGGTGCGCATTGTATGGGTGTGTGTTACATTACATTCACTAGTAGGAGTGAGAAAAACATCACGGGGTGGTGGGCATTGTATGGGTGTGTGTTACGTTACATTCACTAGTAGCAGTGAGAAAAAGATCACGGGGTGGTGCGCATTGTATGTGTGTGTGTTACATTACATTCACTAGTAGGAGTGAGAAAAACATCACGGGGTGGTGCACATTGTATGGGTGTGTGTTACATTACATTCACTAGTAGGAGTGAGAAAAACATCACGGGGTGGTGCGCATTGTTTGGGTGTGTGTTACATTACATTCACTAGTAGGAGTGAGAAAAACATCACGGGGTGGTGCGCATTGTATGGGTGTGTGTTACATTACATTCACTAGTAGGAGTGAGAAAAACATCACGGGGTGGTGCGCATTGTATGTGTGTGTGTTACATTACATTCACTCCTAGGAGTGAGAAAAACATCACGGTGTGGTGCGCATTGTATGGGTGTGTGTTACATTACATTCACTCGTAGGAGAGAGAAAAACATCACGGGGTGGTGCGCATTGTATGGGTGTGTGTTACATTACATTCACTAGTAGGAGTGAGAAAAACATCACGGGGTGGTGCGCATTGTATGTGTGAGTGTTACATTACATTCACTAGTAGGAGTGAGAAAAACATCACGGGGTGGTGCGCATTGTATGGGTGTGTGTTACATTACATTCACTAGTAGGAGTGAGAAAAACATCACGGGGTGGTGCGCATTGTATGGGTGTGTGTTACATTACATTCACTAGTAGGAGTGAGAAAAACATCACGGGGTGGTGCGCATTGTATGGGTGTGTGTTACATTACATTCACTCGTAGGAGTGAGAAAAACATCACGGGGTGGTGCGCATTGTATGGGTGTGTGTTACATTACATTCACTCGTAGGAGTGAGAAAAACATCACGGGGTGGTGCGCATTGTATGGGTGTGTGTTACATTACATTCACTCGTAGGAGTGAGAAAAAAATAACGGGGTGGTGCGCATTGTATGGGTGTGTGTTACATTACATTCACTAGTAGGAGTGAGGAAAACATCACGGGGTGGTGCGCATTGTATGGGTGTGTGTTACATTACATTCACTAGTAGGAGTGAGAAAAACATCACGGGGTGGTGCGCATTGTATGGGTGTGTGTTACATTACATTCACTAGTAGGAGTGAGAAAAACATCACGGGGTGGTGCGCATTGTATGGGTGTGTGTTACATTACATTCACTAGTAGGAGTGAGAAAAACATCACGGGGTGGTGGCATTGTATGGGTGTGTGTTACATTACATTCACTAGTAGGTGTGAGAAAAACATCACGGGGTGGTGCGCATTGTATGGGTGTGTGTTACATTACATTCACTAGTAGGAGTGAGAAAAACATCACGGGGTGGTGCGCATTGTATGGGTGTGTGTTACATTACATTCACTAGTAGGAGTGAGAAAAACATCACGGGGTGGTGCGCATTGTATGGGTGTGTGTTACATTACATTCACTAGTAGGAGTGAGAAAAACCTCACTGGGTGGTGCGCATTGTATGGGTGTGTGTTACATTACATTCACTAGTAGGAGTGAGAAAAACATCACGGGGTGGTGCGCATTGTATGGGTGTGTGTTACAGTAGATTCACTAGTAGGAGTGAGAAAAACATCACGGCGTGGTGCGCATTGTATGGGTGTGTGTTACATTAGATTCACTAGTAGGAGTCAGAAAAACATCACGGGGTAGTGCGCATTTTATGGGTGTGTGTTACATTAGATTCACTAGTAGGAGTGAGAAAAACATCACGGGGTGGTGCGAATTGTATGGGTGATTGTTACATTACATTCACTAGTAGGAGTGAGAAAAACATCACGGGGTGGTGCGCATTGTATGTGTGTGTGTTACATTTCATTCACAAATAGGAGTGAGGAAAACATCACGGGGTGGTGCGCATTGTATGGGTGTGTGTTACATTACATTCACTAGTAGGAGTGAGAAAAACATCACGGGGTAGTGCGCATTTTATGGGTGTGTGTTACATTAGATTCACTAGTAGGTGTGAGAAAAACATCATGGGGTGGTGCGAATTGTATGGGTGATTGTTACATTACATTCACTAGTAGGAGTGAGAAAAACATCACGGGGTGGTGCGCATTGTATGTGTGTGTGTTACATTTCATTCACAAATAGGAGTGAGAAAAACATCACGGGGTGGTGCGCATTGTATGGGTGTGTGTTACATTACATTCACTACGAGGAGTGAGAAACACATCACGGGGTGGTGCGCATTGTATGGGTGTGTGTTACATTTGATTCCCTAGCAGGAGTGAGAAAAACATCACGGGGTGGTGCGCATTGTATGGGTGTGCGTTACATTAGATTCACTAGTAGGAGTGAGAAAAACATCACGGGGTGGTGCGCATTGTATGGGTGTGTGTTACATTACATTCACTAGTAGGAGTGAGAAAATCATCACGGGGTGGTGTGCATTGTATGGGTGTGTGTTACATTACATTCACTAGTAGGAGTGAGAAAAACATCGCGGGGTGGTGCGCATTGTGTGGGTGTGTGTTACATTACATTCACTAGTAGGAGTGAGAAAAACATCACGGGGTGGTGCGCATGTATGGGTGTGTGTTACATTACATTCACTAGTAGGAGTGAGAAAAACATCACGGGGTGGTGCGCATTGTATGGGTGTGTGTTACATTAGATTCCCCAGTGGGAGTGAGAAAAACATCACGGGGTGGTGCGCACTGTATGGGTGTGTGTTACATTACATTCACTAGTAGGAGTGAGAAAAACATCACGGGCTGGTGCGCATTGTATGGGTGTGTGTTACATTACATTCACTAGTAGGAGTGAGAAAAACATCACGGGGTGGTGCGCATTGTATGGGTGTGTGTTACATTACATTCACTAGTAGGAGTGAGAAAAACATCAAGGGTTGGCGCGCATTGTACGGGTGTGTGTTACATTACATTCACTAGTAGGAGTGAGAAAAACATCACGCGGTGGTGCGCATTGTATGGGTGTGTGTTACATTACATTCACTAGTGGGAGTGAGAAAAACATCACGGGGTGGTGCGCATTGTATGGGTGTGTGTTACATTACATTCACTAGTAGGAGTGAGAAAAACATCACGGGGTGGTGCGCATTGTATGGGTGTGTGTTACATTAGATTCCCCAGTAGGAGTGAGAAAAACATCACGGGGTGGTGCGCACTGTATGGGTGTGTGTTACATTACATTCACTAGTAGGAGTGAGAAAAACATCACGGGGTGGTGCGCATTGTATGGGTGTGTGTTACATTACATTCACTAGTAGGAGTGAGAAAAACATCACGGGGTGGTGCGCATTGTATGGGTGTGTGTTACATTACATTCACTAGTAGGAGTGAGAAAAACATCACGGGGTGGTGGGCATTGTATGGGTGTGTGTTACGTTACATTCCCTAGTAGCAGTGAGAAAAAGATCACGGGGTGGTGCGCATTGTATGTGTGTGTGTTACATTACATTCACTAGTAGGAGTGAGAAAAACATCACGGGGTGGTGCACATTGTATGGGTGTGTGTTACATTACATTCACTAGTAGGAGTGAGAAAAACATCACGGGGTGGTGCGCATTGTTTGGGTGTGTGTTACATTACATTCACTAGTAGGAGTGAGAAAAACATCACTGGGTGGTGAGCATTGTATGGGTGTGTGTTACATTACATTCACTCGTAGGAGTGAGAAAAACATCACGGGGTGGTGCGCATTGTATGTGTGTGTGTTACATTACATTCACTCCTAGGAGTGAGAAAAACATCACGGGGTGGTGCGCATTGTATGGGTGTGTGTTACATTACATTCACTCGTAGGAGAGAGAAAAACATCACGGGGTGGTGCGCATTGTATGGGTGTGTGTTACATTACATTCACTAATAGGAGTGAGAAAAACATCAAGGGGTGGTGCGCATTGTATGTGTGAGTGTTACATTACATTCACTAGTAGGAGTGAGAAAAACATCACGGGGTGGTGCGCATTGTATGGGTGTGTGTTACATTACATTCACTAGTAGGAGTGAGAAAAACATCACGGGGTGGTGCGCATTGTATGGGTGTGTGTTACATTACATTCACTAGTAGGAGTGAGAAAAACATCACGGGGTGGTGCGCATTGTATGGGTGTGTGTTACATTACATTCACTCGTAGGAGTGAGAAAAACATCATGGGGTGGTGCGCATTGTATGGGTGTGTGTTACATTACATTCACTCGTAGGAGTGAGAAAAACATCATGGGGTGGTGCGCATTGTATGGGTGTACATTACATTACATTCACTCGTAGGAGTGAGAAAAAAAATAACGGGGTGGTGCGCATTGTATGGGTGTGTGTTACATTACATTCACTAGTAGGAGTGAGGAAAACATCACGGGGTGGTGCGCATTGTATGGGTGTGTGTTACATTACATTCACTAGTAGGAGTGAGAAAAACATCTCGGGGTGGTGCGCATTGTATGGGTGTGTGTTACATTACATTCACTAGTAGGAGTGAGAAAAACATCACGGGGTGGTGCGCATTGTATGGGTGTGTGTTACATTACATTCACTAGTAGGAGTGAGAAAAACATCACGGGGTGGTGGCATTGTATGGGTGTGTGTTACATTACATTCACTAGTAGGTGTGAGAAAAACATCACGGGGTGGTGCGCATTGTATGGGTGTGTGTTACATTACATTCACTAGTAGGAGTGAGAAAAACATCACGGGGTGGTGCGCATTGTATGGGTGTGTGTTACATTACATTCACTAGTAGGAGTGAGAAAAACATCACGGGGTGGTGCGCATTGTATGGGTGTGTGTTACATTACATTCACTAGTAGGAGTGAGAAAAACATCACTGGGTGGTGCGCATTGTAATGGTGTGTGTTACAGTAGATTCACTAGTAGGAGTGAGAAAAACATCACGGGGTAGTGCGCATTTTATGGGTGTGTGTTACATTAGATTCTCTAGTAGGAGTGAGAAAAACATCACGGGGTGGTGCGAATTGTATGGGTGATTGTTACATTACATTCACTAGTAGGAGTGAGAAAAACATCACGGGGTGGTGCGCATTGTATGTGTGTGTGTTACATTTCATTCACAAATAGGAGTGAGGAAAGCATCACGGTGTGGTGCGCATTGTATGGGTGTGTGTTACATTACATTCACTAGTAGGAGTGAGAAAAACATCACGGGGTAGTGCGCATTTTATGGGTGTGTGTTACATTAGATTCACTAGTAGGAGTGAGAAAAACATCACGGGGTGGTGCGAATTGTATGGGTGATTGTTACATTACATTCACTAGTAGGAGTGAGAGAAACATCACGGGGTGGTGCGCATTGTATGTGTGTGTGTTACATTTCATTCACAAATAGGAGTGAGAAAAACATCACGGGGTGGTGCGCATTGTATGGGTGTGTGTTACATTACATTCACTACGAGGAGTGAGAAACACATCACGGGGTGGTGCGCATTGTATGGGTGTGTGTTACATTAGATTCCCTAGTAGGAGTGAGAAAAACATCACGGGGTGGTGCGCATTGTATGGGTGTGTGTTACATTAGATTCACTAGTAGGAGTGAGAAAAACATCATGGGGTGGTGCGCATTGTATGGGTGTGTGTTACATTACATTCACTAGTAGGAGTGAGAAAATCATCACGGGGTGGTGCGCATTGTATGGGTGTGTGTTACATTACATTCACTAGTAGGAGTGAGAAAAACATCACGGGGTGGTGCGCATTGTGTGGGTGTGTGTTACATTACATTCACTAGTAGGAGTGAGAAAAACATCACGGGGTGGTGCGCATTGTATGGGTGTGTGTTACATTACATTCACTAGTAGGAGTGAGAAAAACATCACGGGGTGGTGCGCATTGTATGGGTGTGTGTTACATTAGATTCCCCAGTAGGAGTGAGAAAAACATCACGGGGTGGTGCGCACTGTATGGGTGTGTGTTACATTACATTCACTAGTAGGAGTGAGAAAAACATCACGGGGTGGTGCGCATTGTATGGGTGTGTGTTACATTACATTCACTAGTAGGAGTGAGAAAAACATCACGGGGTGGTGCGCATTGTATGGGTGTGTGTTACATTACATTCACTAGTAGGAGTGAGAAAAACATCACGGGGTGGTGGGCATTGTATGGGTGTGTGTTACGTTACATTCACTGGTAGCAGTGAGAAAAAGATCACGGGGTGGTGCGCATTGTATGTGTGTGTGTTACATTACATTCACTAGTAGGAGTGAGAAAAACATCACGGGATGGTGCGCAGTGTATGGGTGTGTGTTACATTACATTCACTAGTAGGAGTGAGAAAAACATCACGGGGTGGTGCGCATTGTTTGGGTGTGTGTTACATTACATTCACTAGTAGGAGTGAGAAAAACATCACGGGGTGGTGCGCATTGTATGGGTGTGTGTTACATTACATTCACTCGTAGGAGTGAGAAAAACATCACGGGGTGGTGCGCATTGTATGTGTGTGTGTTACATTACATTCACTCCTAGGAGTGAGAAAAACATCACGGGGTGGTGCGCATTGTATGGGTGTGTGTTACATTACATTCACTCGTAGGAGAGAGAAAAGCATCACGGGGTGGTGCGCATTGTATGGGTGTGTGTTACATTACATTCACTAGTAGGAGTGAGAAAAACATCACGGGGTGGTGCGCATTGTATGTGTGAGTGTTACATTACATTCACTCGTAGGAGTGAGAAAAACATCACGGGGTGGTGCGCATTGTATGGGTGTGTGTTACATTACATTCACTAGTAGGAGTGAGAAAAACATCACGGGGTGGTGCGCATTGTATGGGTGTGTGTTACATTACATTCACTAGTAGGAGTGAGAAAAACATCACGGGGTGGTGCGCATTGTATGGGTGTGTGTTACATTACATTCACTAGTAGGAGTGAGAAAAACCTCACTGGGTGGTGCGCATTGTATGGGTGTGTGTTACATTACATTCACTAGTAGGAGTGAGAAAAACATCACGGGGTGGTGCGCATTGTATGGGTGTGTGTTACAGTAGATTCACTAGTAGGAGTGAGAAAAACATCACGGCGTGGTGCGCATTGTATGGGTGTGTGTTACATTAGATTCACTAGTAGGAGTCAGAAAAACATCACGGGGTAGTGCGCATTTTATGGGTGTGTGTTACATTAGATTCACTAGTAGGAGTGAGAAAAACATCACGGGGTGGTGCGAATTGTATGGGTGATTGTTACATTACATTCACTAGTAGGAGTGAGAAAAACATCACGGGGTGGTGCGCATTGTATGTGTGTGTGTTACATTTCATTCACAAATAGGAGTGAGGAAAACATCACGGGGTGGTGCGCATTGTATGGGTGTGTGTTACATTACATTCACTAGTAGGAGTGAGAAAAACATCACGGGGTAGTGCGCATTTTATGGGTGTGTGTTACATTAGATTCACTAGTAGGTGTGAGAAAAACATCATGGGGTGGTGCGAATTGTATGGGTGATTGTTACATTACATTCACTAGTAGGAGTGAGAAAAACATCACGGGGTGGTGCGCATTGTATGTGTGTGTGTTACATTTCATTCACAAATAGGAGTGAGAAAAACATCACGGGGTGGTGCGCATTGTATGGGTGTGTGTTACATTACATTCACTACGAGGAGTGAGAAACACATCACGGGGTGGTGCGCATTGTATGGGTGTGTGTTACATTTGATTCCCTAGCAGGAGTGAGAAAAACATCACGGGGTGGTGCGCATTGTATGGGTGTGCGTTACATTAGATTCACTAGTAGGAGTGAGAAAAACATCACGGGGTGGTGCGCATTGTATGGGTGTGTGTTACATTACATTCACTAGTAGGAGTGAGAAAATCATCACGGGGTGGTGTGCATTGTATGGGTGTGTGTTACATTACATTCACTAGTAGGAGTGAGAAAAACATCGCGGGGTGGTGCGCATTGTGTGGGTGTGTGTTACATTACATTCACTAGTAGGAGTGAGAAAAACATCACGGGGTGGTGCGCATGTATGGGTGTGTGTTACATTACATTCACTAGTAGGAGTGAGAAAAACATCACGGGGTGGTGCGCATTGTATGGGTGTGTGTTACATTAGATTCCCCAGTGGGAGTGAGAAAAACATCACGGGGTGGTGCGCACTGTATGGGTGTGTGTTACATTACATTCACTAGTAGGAGTGAGAAAAACATCACGGGCTGGTGCGCATTGTATGGGTGTGTGTTACATTACATTCACTAGTAGGAGTGAGAAAAACATCACGGGGTGGTGCGCATTGTATGGGTGTGTGTTACATTACATTCACTAGTAGGAGTGAGAAAAACATCAAGGGTTGGCGCGCATTGTACGGGTGTGTGTTACATTACATTCACTAGTAGGAGTGAGAAAAACATCACGCGGTGGTGCGCATTGTATGGGTGTGTGTTACATTACATTCACTAGTGGGAGTGAGAAAAACATCACGGGGTGGTGCGCATTGTATGGGTGTGTGTTACATTACATTCACTAGTAGGAGTGAGAAAAACATCACGGGGTGGTGCGCATTGTATGGGTGTGTGTTACATTAGATTCCCCAGTAGGAGTGAGAAAAACATCACGGGGTGGTGCGCACTGTATGGGTGTGTGTTACATTACATTCACTAGTAGGAGTGAGAAAAACATCACGGGGTGGTGCGCATTGTATGGGTGTGTGTTACATTACATTCACTAGTAGGAGTGAGAAAAACATCACGGGGTGGTGCGCATTGTATGGGTGTGTGTTACATTACATTCACTAGTAGGAGTGAGAAAAACATCACGGGGTGGTGGGCATTGTATGGGTGTGTGTTACGTTACATTCCCTAGTAGCAGTGAGAAAAAGATCACGGGGTGGTGCGCATTGTATGTGTGTGTGTTACATTACATTCACTAGTAGGAGTGAGAAAAACATCACGGGGTGGTGCACATTGTATGGGTGTGTGTTACATTACATTCACTAGTAGGAGTGAGAAAAACATCACGGGGTGGTGCGCATTGTTTGGGTGTGTGTTACATTACATTCACTAGTAGGAGTGAGAAAAACATCACTGGGTGGTGAGCATTGTATGGGTGTGTGTTACATTACATTCACTCGTAGGAGTGAGAAAAACATCACGGGGTGGTGCGCATTGTATGTGTGTGTGTTACATTACATTCACTCCTAGGAGTGAGAAAAACATCACGGGGTGGTGCGCATTGTATGGGTGTGTGTTACATTACATTCACTCGTAGGAGAGAGAAAAACATCACGGGGTGGTGCGCATTGTATGGGTGTGTGTTACATTACATTCACTAATAGGAGTGAGAAAAACATCAAGGGGTGGTGCGCATTGTATGTGTGAGTGTTACATTACATTCACTAGTAGGAGTGAGAAAAACATCACGGGGTGGTGCGCATTGTATGGGTGTGTGTTACATTACATTCACTAGTAGGAGTGAGAAAAACATCACGGGGTGGTGCGCATTGTATGGGTGTGTGTTACATTACATTCACTAGTAGGAGTGAGAAAAACATCACGGGGTGGTGCGCATTGTATGGGTGTGTGTTACATTACATTCACTCGTAGGAGTGAGAAAAACATCATGGGGTGGTGCGCATTGTATGGGTGTGTGTTACATTACATTCACTCGTAGGAGTGAGAAAAACATCATGGGGTGGTGCGCATTGTATGGGTGTACATTACATTACATTCACTCGTAGGAGTGAGAAAAAAAATAACGGGGTGGTGCGCATTGTATGGGTGTGTGTTACATTACATTCACTAGTAGGAGTGAGGAAAACATCACGGGGTGGTGCGCATTGTATGGGTGTGTGTTACATTACATTCACTAGTAGGAGTGAGAAAAACATCTCGGGGTGGTGCGCATTGTATGGGTGTGTGTTACATTACATTCACTAGTAGGAGTGAGAAAAACATCACGGGGTGGTGCGCATTGTATGGGTGTGTGTTACATTACATTCACTAGTAGGAGTGAGAAAAACATCACGGGGTGGTGGCATTGTATGGGTGTGTGTTACATTACATTCACTAGTAGGTGTGAGAAAAACATCACGGGGTGGTGCGCATTGTATGGGTGTGTGTTACATTACATTCACTAGTAGGAGTGAGAAAAACATCACGGGGTGGTGCGCATTGTATGGGTGTGTGTTACATTACATTCACTAGTAGGAGTGAGAAAAACATCACGGGGTGGTGCGCATTGTATGGGTGTGTGTTACATTACATTCACTAGTAGGAGTGAGAAAAACATCACTGGGTGGTGCGCATTGTAATGGTGTGTGTTACAGTAGATTCACTAGTAGGAGTGAGAAAAACATCACGGGGTAGTGCGCATTTTATGGGTGTGTGTTACATTAGATTCTCTAGTAGGAGTGAGAAAAACATCACGGGGTGGTGCGAATTGTATGGGTGATTGTTACATTACATTCACTAGTAGGAGTGAGAAAAACATCACGGGGTGGTGCGCATTGTATGTGTGTGTGTTACATTTCATTCACAAATAGGAGTGAGGAAAGCATCACGGTGTGGTGCGCATTGTATGGGTGTGTGTTACATTACATTCACTAGTAGGAGTGAGAAAAACATCACGGGGTAGTGCGCATTTTATGGGTGTGTGTTACATTAGATTCACTAGTAGGAGTGAGAAAAACATCACGGGGTGGTGCGAATTGTATGGGTGATTGTTACATTACATTCACTAGTAGGAGTGAGAGAAACATCACGGGGTGGTGCGCATTGTATGTGTGTGTGTTACATTTCATTCACAAATAGGAGTGAGAAAAACATCACGGGGTGGTGCGCATTGTATGGGTGTGTGTTACATTACATTCACTACGAGGAGTGAGAAACACATCACGGGGTGGTGCGCATTGTATGGGTGTGTGTTACATTAGATTCCCTAGTAGGAGTGAGAAAAACATCACGGGGTGGTGCGCATTGTATGGGTGTGTGTTACATTAGATTCACTAGTAGGAGTGAGAAAAACATCATGGGGTGGTGCGCATTGTATGGGTGTGTGTTACATTACATTCACTAGTAGGAGTGAGAAAATCATCACGGGGTGGTGCGCATTGTATGGGTGTGTGTTACATTACATTCACTAGTAGGAGTGAGAAAAACATCACGGGGTGGTGCGCATTGTGTGGGTGTGTGTTACATTACATTCACTAGTAGGAGTGAGAAAAACATCACGGGGTGGTGCGCATTGTATGGGTGTGTGTTACATTACATTCACTAGTAGGAGTGAGAAAAACATCACGGGGTGGTGCGCATTGTATGGGTGTGTGTTACATTACATTCACTAGTAGGAGTGAGAAAAACATCACGGGGTGGTGCGCATTGTATGGGTGTGTGTTACATTACATTCACTAGTAGGAGTGAGAAAAACCTCACTGGGTGGTGCGCATTGTATGGGTGTGTGTTACATTACATTCACTAGTAGGAGTGAGAAAAACATCACGGGGTGGTGCGCATTGTATGGGTGTGTGTTACAGTAGATTCACTAGTAGGAGTGAGAAAAACATCACGGCGTGGTGCGCATTGTATGGGTGTGTGTTACATTAGATTCACTAGTAGGAGTCAGAAAAACATCACGGGGTAGTGCGCATTTTATGGGTGTGTGTTACATTAGATTCACTAGTAGGAGTGAGAAAAACATCACGGGGTGGTGCGAATTGTATGGGTGATTGTTACATTACATTCACTAGTAGGAGTGAGAAAAACATCACGGGGTGGTGCGCATTGTATGTGTGTGTGTTACATTTCATTCACAAATAGGAGTGAGGAAAACATCACGGGGTGGTGCGCATTGTATGGGTGTGTGTTACATTACATTCACTAGTAGGAGTGAGAAAAACATCACGGGGTAGTGCGCATTTTATGGGTGTGTGTTACATTAGATTCACTAGTAGGTGTGAGAAAAACATCATGGGGTGGTGCGAATTGTATGGGTGATTGTTACATTACATTCACTAGTAGGAGTGAGAAAAACATCACGGGGTGGTGCGCATTGTATGTGTGTGTGTTACATTTCATTCACAAATAGGAGTGAGAAAAACATCACGGGGTGGTGCGCATTGTATGGGTGTGTGTTACATTACATTCACTACGAGGAGTGAGAAACACATCACGGGGTGGTGCGCATTGTATGGGTGTGTGTTACATTTGATTCCCTAGCAGGAGTGAGAAAAACATCACGGGGTGGTGCGCATTGTATGGGTGTGCGTTACATTAGATTCACTAGTAGGAGTGAGAAAAACATCACGGGGTGGTGCGCATTGTATGGGTGTGTGTTACATTACATTCACTAGTAGGAGTGAGAAAATCATCACGGGGTGGTGTGCATTGTATGGGTGTGTGTTACATTACATTCACTAGTAGGAGTGAGAAAAACATCGCGGGGTGGTGCGCATTGTGTGGGTGTGTGTTACATTACATTCACTAGTAGGAGTGAGAAAAACATCACGGGGTGGTGCGCATGTATGGGTGTGTGTTACATTACATTCACTAGTAGGAGTGAGAAAAACATCACGGGGTGGTGCGCATTGTATGGGTGTGTGTTACATTAGATTCCCCAGTGGGAGTGAGAAAAACATCACGGGGTGGTGCGCACTGTATGGGTGTGTGTTACATTACATTCACTAGTAGGAGTGAGAAAAACATCACGGGCTGGTGCGCATTGTATGGGTGTGTGTTACATTACATTCACTAGTAGGAGTGAGAAAAACATCACGGGGTGGTGCGCATTGTATGGGTGTGTGTTACATTACATTCACTAGTAGGAGTGAGAAAAACATCAAGGGTTGGCGCGCATTGTACGGGTGTGTGTTACATTACATTCACTAGTAGGAGTGAGAAAAACATCACGCGGTGGTGCGCATTGTATGGGTGTGTGTTACATTACATTCACTAGTGGGAGTGAGAAAAACATCACGGGGTGGTGCGCATTGTATGGGTGTGTGTTACATTACATTCACTAGTAGGAGTGAGAAAAACATCACGGGGTGGTGCGCATTGTATGGGTGTGTGTTACATTAGATTCCCCAGTAGGAGTGAGAAAAACATCACGGGGTGGTGCGCACTGTATGGGTGTGTGTTACATTACATTCACTAGTAGGAGTGAGAAAAACATCACGGGGTGGTGCGCATTGTATGGGTGTGTGTTACATTACATTCACTAGTAGGAGTGAGAAAAACATCACGGGGTGGTGCGCATTGTATGGGTGTGTGTTACATTACATTCACTAGTAGGAGTGAGAAAAACATCACGGGGTGGTGGGCATTGTATGGGTGTGTGTTACGTTACATTCCCTAGTAGCAGTGAGAAAAAGATCACGGGGTGGTGCGCATTGTATGTGTGTGTGTTACATTACATTCACTAGTAGGAGTGAGAAAAACATCACGGGGTGGTGCACATTGTATGGGTGTGTGTTACATTACATTCACTAGTAGGAGTGAGAAAAACATCACGGGGTGGTGCGCATTGTTTGGGTGTGTGTTACATTACATTCACTAGTAGGAGTGAGAAAAACATCACTGGGTGGTGAGCATTGTATGGGTGTGTGTTACATTACATTCACTCGTAGGAGTGAGAAAAACATCACGGGGTGGTGCGCATTGTATGTGTGTGTGTTACATTACATTCACTCCTAGGAGTGAGAAAAACATCACGGGGTGGTGCGCATTGTATGGGTGTGTGTTACATTACATTCACTCGTAGGAGAGAGAAAAACATCACGGGGTGGTGCGCATTGTATGGGTGTGTGTTACATTACATTCACTAATAGGAGTGAGAAAAACATCAAGGGGTGGTGCGCATTGTATGTGTGAGTGTTACATTACATTCACTAGTAGGAGTGAGAAAAACATCACGGGGTGGTGCGCATTGTATGGGTGTGTGTTACATTACATTCACTAGTAGGAGTGAGAAAAACATCACGGGGTGGTGCGCATTGTATGGGTGTGTGTTACATTACATTCACTAGTAGGAGTGAGAAAAACATCACGGGGTGGTGCGCATTGTATGGGTGTGTGTTACATTACATTCACTCGTAGGAGTGAGAAAAACATCATGGGGTGGTGCGCATTGTATGGGTGTGTGTTACATTACATTCACTCGTAGGAGTGAGAAAAACATCATGGGGTGGTGCGCATTGTATGGGTGTACATTACATTACATTCACTCGTAGGAGTGAGAAAAAAAATAACGGGGTGGTGCGCATTGTATGGGTGTGTGTTACATTACATTCACTAGTAGGAGTGAGGAAAACATCACGGGGTGGTGCGCATTGTATGGGTGTGTGTTACATTACATTCACTAGTAGGAGTGAGAAAAACATCTCGGGGTGGTGCGCATTGTATGGGTGTGTGTTACATTACATTCACTAGTAGGAGTGAGAAAAACATCACGGGGTGGTGCGCATTGTATGGGTGTGTGTTACATTACATTCACTAGTAGGAGTGAGAAAAACATCACGGGGTGGTGGCATTGTATGGGTGTGTGTTACATTACATTCACTAGTAGGTGTGAGAAAAACATCACGGGGTGGTGCGCATTGTATGGGTGTGTGTTACATTACATTCACTAGTAGGAGTGAGAAAAACATCACGGGGTGGTGCGCATTGTATGGGTGTGTGTTACATTACATTCACTAGTAGGAGTGAGAAAAACATCACGGGGTGGTGCGCATTGTATGGGTGTGTGTTACATTACATTCACTAGTAGGAGTGAGAAAAACATCACTGGGTGGTGCGCATTGTAATGGTGTGTGTTACAGTAGATTCACTAGTAGGAGTGAGAAAAACATCACGGGGTAGTGCGCATTTTATGGGTGTGTGTTACATTAGATTCTCTAGTAGGAGTGAGAAAAACATCACGGGGTGGTGCGAATTGTATGGGTGATTGTTACATTACATTCACTAGTAGGAGTGAGAAAAACATCACGGGGTGGTGCGCATTGTATGTGTGTGTGTTACATTTCATTCACAAATAGGAGTGAGGAAAGCATCACGGTGTGGTGCGCATTGTATGGGTGTGTGTTACATTACATTCACTAGTAGGAGTGAGAAAAACATCACGGGGTAGTGCGCATTTTATGGGTGTGTGTTACATTAGATTCACTAGTAGGAGTGAGAAAAACATCACGGGGTGGTGCGAATTGTATGGGTGATTGTTACATTACATTCACTAGTAGGAGTGAGAGAAACATCACGGGGTGGTGCGCATTGTATGTGTGTGTGTTACATTTCATTCACAAATAGGAGTGAGAAAAACATCACGGGGTGGTGCGCATTGTATGGGTGTGTGTTACATTACATTCACTACGAGGAGTGAGAAACACATCACGGGGTGGTGCGCATTGTATGGGTGTGTGTTACATTAGATTCCCTAGTAGGAGTGAGAAAAACATCACGGGGTGGTGCGCATTGTATGGGTGTGTGTTACATTAGATTCACTAGTAGGAGTGAGAAAAACATCATGGGGTGGTGCGCATTGTATGGGTGTGTGTTACATTACATTCACTAGTAGGAGTGAGAAAATCATCACGGGGTGGTGCGCATTGTATGGGTGTGTGTTACATTACATTCACTAGTAGGAGTGAGAAAAACATCACGGGGTGGTGCGCATTGTGTGGGTGTGTGTTACATTACATTCACTAGTAGGAGTGAGAAAAACATCACGGGGTGGTGCGCATTGTATGGGTGTGTGTTACATTACATTCACTAGTAGGAGTGAGAAAAACATCACGGGGTGGTGCGCATTGTATGGGTGTGTGTTACATTAGATTCCCCAGTAGGAGTGAGAAAAACATCACGGGGTGGTGCGCACTGTATGGGTGTGTGTTACATTACATTCACTAGTAGGAGTGAGAAAAACATCACGGGGTGGTGCGCATTGTATGGGTGTGTGTTACATTACATTCACTAGTAGGAGTGAGAAAAACATCACGGGGTGGTGCGCATTGTATGGGTGTGTGTTACATTACATTCACTAGTAGGAGTGAGAAAAACATCACGGGGTGGTGGGCATTGTATGGGTGTGTGTTACGTTACATTCACTAGTAGCAGTGAGAAAAAGATCACGGGGTGGTGCGCATTGTATGTGTGTGTGTTACATTACATTCACTAGTAGGAGTGAGAAAAACATCACGGGATGGTGCGCAGTGTATGGGTGTGTGTTACATTACATTCACTAGTAGGAGTGAGAAAAACATCACGGGGTGGTGCGCATTGTTTGGGTGTGTGTTACATTACATTCACTAGTAGGAGTGAGAAAAACATCACGGGGTGGTGCGCATTGTATGGGTGTGTGTTACATTACATTCACTCGTAGGAGTGAGAAAAACATCACGGGGTGGTGCGCATTGTATGTGTGTGTGTTACATTACATTCACTCCTAGGAGTGAGAAAAACATCACGGGGTGGTGCGCATTGTATGGGTGTGTGTTACATTACATTCACTCGTAGGAGAGAGAAAAGCATCACGGGGTGGTGCGCATTGTATGGGTGTGTGTTACATTACATTCACTAGTAGGAGTGAGAAAAACATCACGGGGTGGTGCGCATTGTATGTGTGAGTGTTACATTACATTCACTCGTAGGAGTGAGAAAAACATCACGGGGTGGTGCGCATTGTATGGGTGTGTGTTACATTACATTCACTAGTAGGAGTGAGAAAAACATCACGGGGTGGTGCGCATTGTATGGGTGTGTGTTACATTACATTCACTAGTAGGAGTGAGAAAAACATCACGGGGTGGTGCGCATTGTATGGGTGTGTGTTACATTACATTCACTAGTAGGAGTGAGAAAAACATCACGGGGTGGTGGCATTGTATGGGTGTGTGTTACATTACATTCACTAGTAGGTGTGAGAAAAACATCACGGGGTGGTGCGCATTGTATGGGTGTGTGTTACATTACATTCACTAGTAGGAGTGAGAAAAACATCACGGGGTGGTGCGCATTGTATGGGTGTGTGTTACATTACATTCACTAGTAGGAGTGAGAAAAACATCACGGGGTGGTGCGCATTGTATGGGTGTGTGTTACATTACATTCACTAGTAGGAGTGAGAAAAACATCACTGGGTGGTGCGCATTGTATGGGTGTGTGTTACATTACATTCACTAGTAGGAGTGAGAAAAACATCACGGGGTGGTGCGCATTGTATGGGTGTGTCTTACAGTAGATTCACTAGTAGGAGTGAGAAAAACATCACGGCGTGGTGCGCATTGTATGGGTGTGTGTTACATTAGATTCACTAGTAGGAGTCAGAAAAACATCACGGGGTAGTGCGCATTTTATGGGTGTGTGTTACATTAGATTCACTAGTAGGAGTGAGAAAAACATCACGGGGTGGTGCGAATTGTATGGGTGATTATTACATTACATTCACTAGTACGAGTGAGAAAAACATCACGGGGTGGTGCGCATTGTATGTGTGTGTGTTACATTTCATTCACAAATAGGAGTGAGGAAAACATCACGGGGTGGTGCGCATTGTATGGGTGTGTGTTACATTACATTCACTAGTAGGAGTGAGAAAAACATCACGGGGTAGTGCGCATTTTATGGGTGTGTGTTACATTAGATTCACTAGTAGGAGTGAGAAAAACATCACGGGGTGGTGCAAATTGTATGGGTGATTGTTACATTACATTCACTAGTAGGAGTGAGAAAAACATCACGGGGTGGTGCGCATTGTATGTGTGTGTGTTACATTTCATTCACAAATAGGAGTGAGAAAAACATCACGGGGTGGTGCGCATTGTATGGGTGTGTGTTACATTACATTCACTACGAGGAGTGAGAAACACATCACGGGGTGGTGCGCATTGTATGGGTGTGTGTTACATTTGATTCCCTAGTAGGAGTGAGAAAAACATCACGGGGTGGTGCGCATTGTATGGGTGTGTGTTACATTAGATTCACTAGTAGGAGTGAGAAAAACATCACGGGGTGGTGCGCATTGTATGGGTCTGTGTTACATTACATTCACTAGTAGGAGTGAGAAAATCATCACGGGGTGGTGCGCATTGTATGGGTGTGTGTTACATTACATTCACTAGTAGGAGTGAGAAAAACATCGCGGGGTGGTGCGCATTGTGTGGGTGTGTGTTACATTACATTCACTAGTAGGAGTGAGAAAAACATCACGGGGTGGTGCGCATTGTATGGGTGTGTGTTACATTACATTCACTAGTAGGAGTGAGAAAAACATCACGGGGTGGTGCGCATTGTATGGGTGTGTGTTACATTAGATTCCCCAGTGGGAGTGAGAAAAACATCACGGGGTGGTGCGCACTGTATGGGTGTGTGTTACATTACATTCACTAGTAGGAGTGAGAAAAACATCACGGGCTGGTGCGCATTGTATGGGTGTGTGTTACATTACATTCACTAGTAGGAGTGAGAAAAACATCACGGGGTGGTGCGCATTGTATGGGTGTGTGTTACATTACATTCACTAGTAGGAGTGAGAAAAACATCACGGGGTGGCGCGCAATGTACGGGTGTGTGTTACATTACATTCACTAGTAGGAGTGAGAAAAACATCACACGGTGGTGCGCATTGTATGGGTGTGTGTTACATTACATTCACTAGTGGGAGTGAGAAAAACATCACGGGGTGGTGCGCATTGTATGGGTGTGTGTTACATTACATTCACTAGTAGGAGTGAGAAAAACATCACGGGGTGGTGCGCATTGTATGGGTGTGTGTTACATTAGATTCCCCAGTAGGAGTGAGAAAAACATCACGGGGTGGTGCGCACTGTATGGGTGTGTGTTACATTACATTCACTAGTAGGAGTGAGAAAAACATCACGGGGTGGTGCGCATTGTATGGGTGTGTGTTACATTACATTCACTAGTAGGAGTGAGAAAAACATCACGGGGTGGTGCGCATTGTATGGGTGTGTGTTACATTACATTCACTAGTAGGAGTGAGAAAAACATCACGGGGTGGTGGGCATTGTATGGGTGTGTGTTACGTTACATTCCCTAGTAGCAGTGAGAAAAAGATCACGGGGTGGTGCGCATTGTATGTGTGTGTGTTACATTACATTCACTAGTAGGAGTGAGAAAAACATCACGGGGTGGTGCACATTGTATGGGTGAGTGTTACATTACATTCACTAGTAGGAGTGAGAAAAACATCACGGGGTGGTGCGCATTGTTTGGGTGTGTGTTACATTACATTCACTAGTAGGAGTGAGAAAAACATCACGGGGTGGTGCGCATTGTATGGGTGTGTGTTACATTACATTCACTCGTAGGAGTGAGAAAAACATCACGGGGTGGTGCGCATTGTATGTGTGTGTGTTACATTACATTCACTCCTAGGAGTGAGAAAAACATCACGGGGTGGTGCGCATTGTATGGGTGTGTGTTACATTACATTCACTCGTAGGAGAGAGAAAAACATCACGGGGTGGTGCGCATTGTATGGGTGTGTGTTACATTACATTCACTAGTAGGAGTGAGAAAAACATCACGGGGTGGTGCGCATTGTATGTGTGAGTGTTACATTACATTCACTAGTAGGAGTGAGAAAAACATCACGGGGTGGTGCGCATTGTATGGGTGTGTGTTACATTACATTCACTAGTAGGAGTGAGAAAAACATCACGGGGTGGTGCGCATTGTATGGGTGTGTGTTACATTACATTCACTAGTAGGAGTGAGAAAAACATCACGGGGTGGTGCGCATTGTATGGGTGTGTGTTACATTACATTCACTCGTAGGAGTGAGAAAAACATCACGGGGTGGTGCGCATTGTATGGGTGTGTGTTACATTACATTCACTCGTAGGAGTGAGAAAAACATCATGGGGTGGTGCGCATTGTATGGGTGTACATTACATTACATTCACTCGTAGGAGTGAGAAAAAAAATAACGGGGTGGTGCGCATTGTATGGGTGTGTGTTACATTACATTCACTAGTAGGAGTGAGGAAAACATCACGGGGTGGTGCGCATTGTATGGGTGTGTGTTACATTACATTCACTAGTAGGAGTGAGAAAAACATCACGGGGTGGTGCGCAATGTATGGGTGTGTGTTACGTTACATTCACTAGTAGGAGTGAGAAAAACATCACGGGGTGGTGGGCATTGTATGGGTGTGTGTTACGTTACATTCACTAGTAGCAGTGAGAAAAAGATCACGGGGTGGTGCGCATTGTATGTGTGTGTGTTACATTACATTCACTAGTAGGAGTGAGAAAAACATCACGGGGTGGTGCACATTGTATGGGTGTGTGTTACATTACATTCACTAGTAGGAGTGAGAAAAACATCACGGGGTGGTGCGCATTGTTTGGGTGTGTGTTACATTACATTCACTAGTAGGAGTGAGAAAAACATCACGGGGTGGTGCGCATTGTATGGGTGTGTGTTACATTACATTCACTAGTAGGAGTGAGAAAAACATCACGGGGTGGTGCGCATTGTATGTGTGTGTGTTACATTACATTCACTCCTAGGAGTGAGAAAAACATCACGGTGTGGTGCGCATTGTATGGGTGTGTGTTACATTACATTCACTCGTAGGAGAGAGAAAAACATCACGGGGTGGTGCGCATTGTATGGGTGTGTGTTACATTACATTCACTAGTAGGAGTGAGAAAAACATCACGGGGTGGTGCGCATTGTATGTGTGAGTGTTACATTACATTCACTAGTAGGAGTGAGAAAAACATCACGGGGTGGTGCGCATTGTATGGGTGTGTGTTACATTACATTCACTAGTAGGAGTGAGAAAAACATCACGGGGTGGTGCGCATTGTATGGGTGTGTGTTACATTACATTCACTAGTAGGAGTGAGAAAAACATCACGGGGTGGTGCGCATTGTATGGGTGTGTGTTACATTACATTCACTCGTAGGAGTGAGAAAAACATCACGGGGTGGTGCGCATTGTATGGGTGTGTGTTACATTACATTCACTCGTAGGAGTGAGAAAAACATCACGGGGTGGTGCGCATTGTATGGGTGTGTGTTACATTACATTCACTCGTAGGAGTGAGAAAAAAATAACGGGGTGGTGCGCATTGTATGGGTGTGTGTTACATTACATTCACTAGTAGGAGTGAGGAAAACATCACGGGGTGGTGCGCATTGTATGGGTGTGTGTTACATTACATTCACTAGTAGGAGTGAGAAAAACATCACGGGGTGGTGCGCATTGTATGGGTGTGTGTTACATTACATTCACTAGTAGGAGTGAGAAAAACATCACGGGGTGGTGCGCATTGTATGGGTGTGTGTTACATTACATTCACTAGTAGGAGTGAGAAAAACATCACGGGGTGGTGGCATTGTATGGGTGTGTGTTACATTACATTCACTAGTAGGTGTGAGAAAAACATCACGGGGTGGTGCGCATTGTATGGGTGTGTGTTACATTACATTCACTAGTAGGAGTGAGAAAAACATCACGGGGTGGTGCGCATTGTATGGGTGTGTGTTACATTACATTCACTAGTAGGAGTGAGAAAAACATCACGGGGTGGTGCGCATTGTATGGGTGTGTGTTACATTACATTCACTAGTAGGAGTGAGAAAAACCTCACTGGGTGGTGCGCATTGTATGGGTGTGTGTTACATTACATTCACTAGTAGGAGTGAGAAAAACATCACGGGGTGGTGCGCATTGTATGGGTGTGTGTTACAGTAGATTCACTAGTAGGAGTGAGAAAAACATCACGGCGTGGTGCGCATTGTATGGGTGTGTGTTACATTAGATTCACTAGTAGGAGTCAGAAAAACATCACGGGGTAGTGCGCATTTTATGGGTGTGTGTTACATTAGATTCACTAGTAGGAGTGAGAAAAACATCACGGGGTGGTGCGAATTGTATGGGTGATTGTTACATTACATTCACTAGTAGGAGTGAGAAAAACATCACGGGGTGGTGCGCATTGTATGTGTGTGTGTTACATTTCATTCACAAATAGGAGTGAGGAAAACATCACGGGGTGGTGCGCATTGTATGGGTGTGTGTTACATTACATTCACTAGTAGGAGTGAGAAAAACATCACGGGGTAGTGCGCATTTTATGGGTGTGTGTTACATTAGATTCACTAGTAGGTGTGAGAAAAACATCACGGGGTGGTGCGAATTGTATGGGTGATTGTTACATTACATTCACTAGTAGGAGTGAGAAAAACATCACGGGGTGGTGCGCATTGTATGTGTGTGTGTTACATTTCATTCACAAATAGGAGTGAGAAAAACATCACGGGGTGGTGCGCATTGTATGGGTGTGTGTTACATTACATTCACTACGAGGAGTGAGAAACACATCACGGGGTGGTGCGCATTGTATGGGTGTGTGTTACATTTGATTCCCTAGTAGGAGTGAGAAAAACATCACGGGGTGGTGCGCATTGTATGGGTGTGTGTTACATTAGATTCACTAGTAGGAGTGAGAAAAACATCACGGGGTGGTGCGCATTGTATGGGTGTGTGTTACATTACATTCACTAGTAGGAGTGAGAAAATCATCACGGGGTGGTGCGCATTGTATGGGTGTGTGTTACATTACATTCACTAGTAGGAGTGAGAAAAACATCGCGGGGTGGTGCGCATTGTGTGGGTGTGTGTTACATTACATTCACTAGTAGGAGTGAGAAAAACATCACGGGGTGGTGCGCATTGTATGGGTGTGTGTTACATTACATTCACTAGTAGGAGTGAGAAAAACATCACGGGGTGGTGCGCATTGTATGGGTGTGTGTTACATTAGATTCCCCAGTGGGAGTGAGAAAAACATCACGGGGTGGTGCGCACTGTATGGCTGTGTGTTACATTACATTCACTAGTAGGAGTGAGAAAAACATCACGGGCTGGTGCGCATTGTATGGGTGTGTGTTACATTACATTCACTAGTAGGAGTGAGAAAAACATCACGGGGTGGTGCGCATTGTATGGGTGTGTGTTACATTACATTCACTAGTAGGAGTGAGAAAAACATCAAGGGTTGGCGCGCATTGTACGGGTGTGTGTTACATTACATTCACTAGTAGGAGTGAGAAAAACATCACGCGGTGGTGCGCATTGTATGGGTGTGTGTTACATTACATTCACTAGTGGGAGTGAGAAAAACATCACGGGGTGGTGCGCATTGTATGGGTGTGTGTTACATTACATTCACTAGTAGGAGTGAGAAAAACATCACGGGGTGGTGCGCATTGTATGGGTGGGTGTTACATTAGATTCCCCAGTAGGAGTGAGAAAAACATCACGGGGTGGTGCGCACTGTATGGGTGTGTGTTACATTACATTCACTAGTAGGAGTGAGAAAAACATCACGGGGTGGTGCGCATTGTATGGGTGTGTGTTACATTACATTCACTAGTAGGAGTGAGAAAAACATCACGGGGTGGTGCGCATTGTATGGGTGTGTGTTACATTACATTCACTAGTAGGAGTGAGAAAAACATCACTGGGTGGTGCGCATTGTAATGGTGTGTGTTACAGTAGATTCACTAGTAGGAGTGAGAAAAACATCACGGGGTAGTGCGCATTTTATGGGTGTGTGTTACATTAGATTCTCTAGTAGGAGTGAGAAAAACATCACGGGGTTTTGCGAATTGTATGGGTGATTGTTACATTACATTCACTAGTAGGAGTGAGAAAAACATCACGGGGTGGTGCGCATTGTATGTGTGTGTGTTACATTTCATTCACAAATAGGAGTGAGGAAAGCATCACGGTGTGGTGCGCATTGTATGGGTGTGTGTTACATTACATTCACTAGTAGGAGTGAGAAAAACATCACGGGGTAGTGCGCATTTTATGGGTGTGTGTTACATTAGATTCACTAGTAGGAGTGAGAAAAACATCACGGGGTGGTGCGAATTGTATGGGTGATTGTTACATTACATTCACTAGTAGGAGTGAGAAAAACATCACGGGGTGGTGCGCATTGTATGTGTGTGTGTTACATTACATTCACTAGTAGGAGTGAGAAAAACATCACGGGGTGGTGCGCATTGTATGTGTGTGTGTTACATTTCATTCACAAATAGGAGTGAGAAAAACATCACGGGGTGGTGCGCATTGTATGGGTGTGTGTTACATTACATTCACTACGAGGAGTGAGAAACACATCACGGGGTGGTGCGCATTGTATGGGTGTGTGTTACATTAGATTCCCTAGTAGGAGTGAGAAAAACATCACGGGGTGGTGCGCATTGTATGGGTGTGTGTTACATTAGATTCACTAGTAGGAGTGAGAAAAACATCACGGGGTGGTGCGCATTGTATGGGTGTGTGTTACATTACATTCACTAGTAGGAGTGAGAAAATCATCACGGGGTGGTGCGCATTGTATGGGTGTGTGTTACATTACATTCACTAGTAGGAGTGAGAAAAACATCACGGGGTGGTGCGCATTGTGTGGGTGTGTGTTACATTACATTCACTAGTAGGAGTGAGAAAAACATCACGGGGTGGTGCGCATTGTATGGGTGTGTGTTACATTACATTCACTAGTAGGAGTGAGAAAAACATCACGGGGTGGTGCGCATTGTATGTGTGAGTGTTACATTACATTCACTAGTAGGAGTGAGAAAAACATCACGGGGTGGTGCGCATTGTATGGGTGTGTGTTACATTACATTCACTAGTAGGAGTGAGAAAAACATCACGGGGTGGTGCGCATTGTATGGGTGTGTGTTACATTACATTCACTAGTAGGAGTGAGAAAAACATCACGGGGTGGTGCGCATTGTATGGGTGTGTGTTACATTACATTCACTCGTAGGAGTGAGAAAAACATCACGGGGTGGTGCGCATTGTATGGGTGTGTGTTACATTACATTCACTCGTAGGAGTGAGAAAAACATCACGTGGTGGTGCGCATTGTATGGGTGTGTGTTACATTACATTCACTCGTAGGAGTGAGAAAAACATCACGGGGTGGTGCGCATTGTATGGGTGTGTGTTACATTACATTCACTCGTAGGAGTGAGGAAAACATCACGGGGTGGTGCGCATTGTATGGGTGTGTGTTACATTACATTCACTAGTAGGAGTGAGAAAAACATCACGGGGTGGTGCGCATTGTATGGGTGTGTGTTACATTACATTCACTAGTAGGAGTGAGAAAAACATCATGGGGTGGTGCGCATTGTATGGGTGTGTGTTACATTACATTCACTAGTAGGAGTGAGAAAAACATCACGGGGTGGTGCGCATTGTATGGGTGTGTGTTACATTACATTCACTAGTAGGAGTGAGAAAAACATCACGGGGTGGTGCGCATTGTATGGGTGTGTGTTACATTACATTCACTAGTAGGAGTGAGAAAAACATCACGGGGTGGTGCGCATTGTATGGGTGTGTGTTACATTACATTCACTAGTAGGAGTGAGAAAAACATCACGGGGTGGTGCGCATTGTATGGGTGTGTGTTACATTACATTCACTAGTAGGAGTGAGAAAAACATCACGGGGTGGTGCGCATTGTATGGGTGTGTGTTACATTACATTCACTAGTAGGAGTGAGAAAAACATCACTGGGTGGTGCGCATTGTATGGGTGTGTGTTACATTACATTCACTAGTAGGAGTGAGAAAAACATCACGGGGTGGTGCGCATTGTATGGGTGTGTGTTACAGTAGATTCACTAGTAGGAGTGAGAAAAACATCACGGCGTGTTGCGCATTGTATGGGTGTGTGTTACATTAGATTCACTAGTAGGAGTCAGAAAAACATCACGGGGTGGTGCGCTTTTTATGGGTGTGTGTTACATTAGATTCACTAGTAGGAGTGAGAAAAACATCACGGGGTGGTGCGAATTGTATGGGTGATTGTTACATTACATTCACTAGTAGGAGTGAGAAAAACATCACGGGGTGGTGCGCATTGTATGTGTGTGTGTTACATTTCATTCACAAATAGGAGTGAGGAAAACATCACGGGGTGGTGCGCATTGTATGGGTGTGTGTTACATTACATTCACTAGTAGGAGTGAGAAAAACATCACGGGGTAGTGCGCATTTTATTGGTGTGTGTTACATTAGATTCACTAGTAGGAGTGAGAAAAACATCACGGGGTGGTGCGAATTGTATGGGTGATTGTTACATTACATTCACTAGTAGGAGTGAGAAAAACATCACGGGGTGGTGCGCATTGTATGTGTGTGTGTTACATTTCATTCACAAATAGGAGTGAGAAAAACATCACGGGGTGGTGCGCATTGTCTGGGTGTGTGTTACATTACATTCACTAGTAGGAGTTAGAAAAACATCACGGGGTGGTGCGCATTGTATGGGTGTGTGTTACATTACATTCAATAGTAGGAGTGAGAAAAACATCACGGGGTGGTGCGCATTGTATGGGTGTGTGTTACATTACATTCACTAGTGGGAGTGAGAAAAACATCACAGGGTGGTGCGCATTGTATGGGTGTGTGTTACATTACATGCACTAGTGGGAGTGAGAAAAACATCACGGGGTGGTGCGCATTGTATGGGTGTGTTTTACATTACATTCACTAATAGGAGTGAGAAAAACATGACGGGGTGGTGCGCATAGTATGGGTGTGTGCTACATTACATTCACTAGTAGAAGTGCGAAAAACATCACGGGGTGGTGCGCATTGTATGGGTGTGTGTTACATTACATTCACTCGTAGGAGTGAGAAAAACATCACGGGGTGGTGCGCATTGTATGTGTGTGTGTTACATTACATTCACTCCTAGGAGTGAGAAAAACATCACGGGGTGGTGCGCATTGCATGGGTGTGTGTTACATTACATTCACTCGTAGGAGAGAGAAAAACATCACGGGGTGGTGCGCATTGTATGGGTGTGTGTTACATTACATTCACTAGTAGGAGTGAGAAAAACATCACGGGGTGGTGCGCATTGTATGTGTGAGTGTTACATTACATTCACTAGTAGGAGTGAGAAAAACATCACGGGGTGGTGCGCATTGTATGGGTGTGTGTTACATTACATTCACTAGTAGGAGTGAGAAAAACATCACGGGGTGGTGCGCATTGTATGGGTGTGTGTTACATTACATTCACTAGTAGGAGTGAGAAAAACATCACGGGGTGGTGCGCATTGTATGGGTGTGTGTTACATTACATTCACTCGTAGGAGTGAGAAAAACATCACGGGGTGGTGCGCATTGTATGGGTGTGTGTTACATTACATTCACTCGTAGGAGTGAGAAAAACATCATGGGGTGGTGCGCATTGTATGGGTGTACATTACATTACATTCACTCGTAGGAGTGAGAAAAAAAATAACGGGGTGGTGCGCATTGTATGGGTGTGTGTTACATTACATTCACTAGTAGGAGTGAGGAAAACATCACGGGGTGGTGCGCATTGTATGGGTGTGTGTTACATTACATTCACTAGTAGGAGTGAGAAAAACATCACGGGGTGGTGCGCATTGTATGGGTGTGTGTTACATTACATTCACTAGTAGGAGTGAGAAAAACATCACGGGGTGGTGCGCATTGTATGGGTGTGTGTTACATTACATTCACTAGTAGGAGTGAGAAAAACATCACGGGGTGGTGGCATTGTATGGGTGTGTGTTACATTACATTCACTAGTAGGTGTGAGAAAAACATCACGGGGTGGTGCGCATTGTATGGGTGTGTGTTACATTACATTCACTAGTAGGAGTGAGAAAAACATCACGGGGTGGTGCGCATTGTATGGGTGTGTGTTACATTACATTCACTAGTAGGAGTGAGAAAAACATCACGGGGTGGTGCGCATTGTATGGGTGTGTGTTACATTACATTCACTAGTAGGAGTGAGAAAAACATCACTGGGTGGTGCGCATTGTATGGGTGTGTGTTACATTACATTCACTAGTAGGAGTGAGAAAAACATCACGGGGTGGTGCGCATTGTATGGGTGTGTGTTACAGTAGATTCACTAGTAGGAGTGAGAAAAACATCACGGGGTAGTGCGCATTTTATGGGTGTGTGTTACATTAGATTCACTAGTAGGAGTGAGAAAAACATCACGGGGTGGTGCGAATTGTATGGGTGATTGTTACATTACATTCACTAGTAGGAGTGAGAAAAACATCACGGGGTGGTGCGCATTGTATGTGTGTGTGTTACATTTCATTCACAAATAGGAGTGAGGAAAGCATCACGGGGTGGTGCGCATTGTATGGGTGTGTGTTACATTACATTCACTAGTAGGATTGAGAAAAACATCACGGGGTAGTGCGCATTTTATGGGTGTGTGTTACATTAGATTCACTAGTAGGAGTGAGAAAAACATCACGGGGTGGTGCGAATTGTATGGGTGATTGTTACATTACATTCACTAGTAGGAGTGAGAAAAACATCACGGGGTGGTGCGCATTGTATGTGTGTGTGTTACATTTCATTCACAAATAGGAGTGAGAAAAACATCACGGGGTGGTGCGCATTGTATGGGTGTGTGTTACATTACATTCACTACGAGGAGTGAGAAACACATCACGGGGTGGTGCGCATTGTATGGGTGTGTGTTACATTAGATTCCCTAGTAGGAGTGAGAAAAACATCACGGGGTGGTGCGCATTGTATGGGTGTGTGTTACATTAGATTCACTAGTAGGAGTGAGAAAAACATCACGGGGTGGTGCGCATTGTATGGGTGTGTGTTACATTACATTCACTAGTAGGAGTGAGAAAATCATCACGGGGTGGTGCGCATTGTATGGGTGTGTGTTACATTACATTCACTAGTAGGAGTGAGAAAAACATCGCGGGGTGGTGCGCATTGTGTGGGTGTGTGTTACATTACATTCACTAGTAGGAGTGAGAAAAACATAACGGGGTGGTGCGCATTGTATGGGTGTGTGTTACATTACATTCACTAGTAGGAGTGAGAAAAACATCACGGGGTGGTGCGCATTGTATGGGTGTGTGTTACATTAGATTCCCCAGTAGGAGTGAGAAAAACATCACGGGGTGGTGCCCACTGTATGGGTGTGTGTTACATTACATTCACTAGTAGGAGTGAGAAAAACATCACGGGGTGGTGCGCATTGTATGGGTGTGTGTTACATTACATTCACTAGTAGGAGTGAGAAAAACATCACGGGGTGGTGCGCATTGTATGGGTGGGTGTTACATTACATTCACTAGTAGGAGTGAGAAAAACATCACGGGGTGGTGGGCATTGTATGGGTGTGTGTTACGTTACATTCACTAGTAGCAGTGAGAAAAAGATCACGGGGTGGTGCGCATTGTATGTGTGTGTGTTACATTACATTCACTAGTAGGAGTGAGAAAAACATCACGGGGTGGTGCGCACTGTATGGGTGTGTGTTACATTACATTCACTAGTAGGAGTGAGAAAAACATCACGGGGTGGTGCGCATTGTTTGGGTGTGTGTTACATTACATTCACTAGTAGGAGTGAGAAAAACATCACGGGGTGGTGCGCATTGTATGGGTGTGTGTTACATTACATTCACTCGTAGGAGTGAGAAAAACATCACGGGGTGGTGCGCATTGTATGTGTGTGTGTTACATTACATTCACTCCTAGGAGTGAGAAAATCATCACGGGGTGGTGCGCATTGTATGGGTGTGTGTTACATTACATTCACTCGTAGGAGAGAGAAAAACATCACGGGGTGGTGCGCATTGTATGGGTGTGTGTTACATTACATTCACTAGTAGGAGTGAGAAAAACATCACGGGGTGGTGCGCATTGTATGTGTGAGTGTTACATTACATTCACTAGTAGGAGTGAGAAAAACATCACGGGGTGATGCGCATTGTATGGGTGTGTGTTACATTACATTCACTAGTAGGAGTGAGAAAAACATCACGGGGTGGTGCGCATTGTATGGGTGTGTGTTACATTACATTCACTAGTAGGAGTGAGAAAAACATCACGGGGTGGTGCGCATTGTATGGGTGTGTGTTACATTACATTCACTCGTAGGAGTGAGAAAAACATCACGGGGTGGTGCGCATTGTATGGGTGTGTGTTACATTACATTCACTCGTAGGAGTGAGAAAAACATCACGTGGTGGTGCGCATTGTATGGGTGTGTGTTACATTACATTCACTCGTAGGAGTGAGAAAAACATCACGGGGTGGTGGCATTGTATGGGTGTGTGTTACATTACATTCACTAGTAGGTGTGAGAAAAACATCACGGGGTGGTGCGCATTGTATGGGTGTGTGTTACATTACATTCACTAGTAGGAGTGAGAAAAACATCACGGGGTGGTGCGCATTGTATGGGTGTGTGTTACATTACATTCACTAGTAGGAGTGAGAAAAACATCACGGGGTGGTGCGCATTGTATGGGTGTGTGTTACATTACATTCACTAGTAGGAGTGAGAAAAACATCACTGGGTGGTGCGCATTGTATGGGTGTGTGTTACATTACATTCACTAGTAGGAGTGAGAAAAACATCACGGGGTGGTGCGCATTGTATGGGTGTGTGTTACAGTAGATTCACTAGTAGGAGTGAGAAAAACATCACGGCGTGGTGCGCATTGTATGGGTGTGTGTTACATTAGATTCACTAGTAGGAGTCAGAAAAACATCACGGGGTAGTGCGCATTTTATGGGTGTGTGTTACATTAGATTCACTAGTAGGAGTGAGAAAAACATCACGGGGTGGTGCGAATTGTATGGGTGATTGTTACATTACATTCACTAGTAGGAGTGAGAAAAACATCACGGGGTGGTGCGCATTGTATGTGTGTGTGTTACATTTCATTCACAAATAGGAGTGAGGAAAACATCACGGGGTGGTGCGCATTGTATGGGTGTGTGTTACATTACATTCACTAGTAGGAGTGAGAAAAACATCACGGGGTAGTGCGCATTTTATGGGTGTGTGTTACATTAGATTCACTAGTAGGAGTGAGAAAAACATCACGGGGTGGTGCGAATTGTATGGGTGATTGTTACATTACATTCACTAGTAGGAGTGAGAAAAACATCACGGGGTGGTGCGCATTGTATGTGTGTGTGTTACATTTCATTCACAAATAGGAGTGAGAAAAACATCACGGGGTGGTGCGCATTGTATGGGTGTGTGTTACATTACATTCACTACGAGGAGTGAGAAACACATCACGGGGTGGTGCGCATTGTATGGGTGTGTGTTACATTTGATTCCCTAGTAGGAGTGAGAAAAACATCACGGGGTGGTGCGCATTGTATGGGTGTGTGTTACATTAGATTCACTAGTAGGAGTGAGAAAAACATCACGGGGTGGTGCGCATTGTATGGGTCTGTGTTACATTACATTCACTAGTAGGAGTGAGAAAATCATCACGGGGTGGTGCGCATTGTATGGGTGTGTGTTACATTACATTCACTAGTAGGAGTGAGAAAAACATCGCGGGGTGGTGCGCATTGTGTGGGTGTGTGTTACATTACATTCACTAGTAGGAGTGAGAAAAACATCACGGGGTGGTGCGCATTGTATGGGTGTGTGTTACATTACATTCACTAGTAGGAGTGAGAAAAACATCACGGGGTGGTGCGCATTGTATGGGTGTGTGTTACATTAGATTCCCCAGTGGGAGTGAGAAAAACATCACGGGGTGGTGCGCACTGTATGGGTGTGTGTTACATTACATTCACTAGTAGGAGTGAGAAAAACATCACGGGCTGGTGCGCATTGTATGGGTGTGTGTTACATTACATTCACTAGTAGGAGTGAGAAAAACATCACGGGGTGGTGCGCATTGTATGGGTGTGTGTTACATTACATTCACTAGTAGGAGTGAGAAAAACATCACGGGGTGGCGCGCATTGTACGGGTGTGTGTTACATTACATTCACTAGTAGGAGTGAGAAAAACATCACACGGTGGTGCGCATTGTATGGGTGTGTGTTACATTACATTCACTAGTGGGAGTGAGAAAAACATCACGGGGTGGTGCGCATTGTATGGGTGTGTGTTACATTACATTCACTAGTAGGAGTGAGAAAAACATCACGGGGTGGTGCGCATTGTATGGGTGTGTGTTACATTAGATTCCCCAGTAGGAGTGAGAAAAACATCACGGGGTGGTGCGCACTGTATGGGTGTGTGTTACATTACATTCACTAGTAGGAGTGAGAAAAACATCACGGGGTGGTGCGCATTGTATGGGTGTGTGTTACATTACATTCACTAGTAGGAGTGAGAAAAACATCACGGGGTGGTGCGCATTGTATGGGTGTGTGTTACATTACATTCACTAGTAGGAGTGAGAAAAACATCACGGGGTGGTGGGCATTGTATGGGTGTGTGTTACGTTACATTCCCTAGTAGCAGTGAGAAAAAGATCACGGGGTGGTGCGCATTGTATGTGTGTGTGTTACATTACATTCACTAGTAGGAGTGAGAAAAACATCACGGGGTGGTGCACATTGTATGGGTGAGTGTTACATTACATTCACTGGTAGGAGTGAGAAAAACATCACGGGGTGGTGCGCATTGTTTGGGTGTGTGTTACATTACATTCACTAGTAGGAGTGAGAAAAACATCACGGGGTGGTGCGCATTGTATGGGTGTGTGTTACATTACATTCACTCGTAGGAGTGAGAAAAACATCACGGGGTGGTGCGCATTGTATGTGTGTGTGTTACATTACATTCACTCCTAGGAGTGAGAAAAACATCACGGGGTGGTGCGCATTGTATGGGTGTGTGTTACATTACATTCACTCGTAGGAGAGAGAAAAACATCACGGGGTGGTGCGCATTGTATGGGTGTGTGTTACATTACATTCACTAGTAGGAGTGAGAAAAACATCACGGGGTGGTGCGCATTGTATGTGTGAGTGTTACATTACATTCACTAGTAGGAGTGAGAAAAACATCACGGGGTGGTGCGCATTGTATGGGTGTGTGTTACATTACATTCACTAGTAGGAGTGAGAAAAACATCACGGGGTGGTGCGCATTGTATGGGTGTGTGTTACATTACATTCACTAGTAGGAGTGAGAAAAACATCACGGGGTGGTGCGCATTGTATGGGTGTGTGTTACATTACATTCACTCGTAGGAGTGAGAAAAACATCACGGGGTGGTGCGCATTGTATGGGTGTGTGTTACATTACATTCACTCGTAGGAGTGAGAAAAACATCATGGGGTGGTGCGCATTGTATGGGTGTACATTACATTACATTCACTCGTAGGAGTGAGAAAAAAAATAACGGGGTGGTGCGCATTGTATGGGTGTGTGTTACATTACATTCACTAGTAGGAGTGAGGAAAACATCACGGGGTGGTGCGCATTGTATGGGTGTGTGTTACATTACATTCACTAGTAGGAGTGAGAAAAACATCACGGGGTGGTGCGCATTGTATGGGTGTGTGTTACGTTACATTCACTAGTAGGAGTGAGAAAAACATCACGGGGTGGTGGGCATTGTATGGGTGTGTGTTACGTTACATTCACTAGTAGCAGTGAGAAAAAGATCACGGGGTGGTGCGCATTGTATGTGTGTGTGTTACATTACATTCACTAGTAGGAGTGAGAAAAACATCACGGGGTGGTGCACATTGTATGGGTGTGTGTTACATTACATTCACTAGTAGGAGTGAGAAAAACATCACGGGGTGGTGCGCATTGTATGGGTGTGTGTTACATTACATTCACTAGTAGGAGTGAGAAAAACATCACGGGGTGGTGCGCATTGTATGGGTGTGTGTTACATTACATTCACTAGTAGGAGTGAGAAAAACATCACGGGGTGGTGCGCATTGTATGTGTGTGTGTTACATTACATTCACTCCTAGGAGTGAGAAAAACATCACGGTGTGGTGCGCATTGTATGGGTGTGTGTTACATTACATTCACTCGTAGGAGAGAGAAAAACATCACGGGGTGGTGCGCATTGTATGGGTGTGTGTTACATTACATTCACTAGTAGGAGTGAGAAAAACATCACGGGGTGGTGCGCATTGTATGTGTGAGTGTTACATTACATTCACTAGTAGGAGTGAGAAAAACATCACGGGGTGGTGCGCATTGTATGGGTGTGTGTTACATTACATTCACTAGTAGGAGTGAGAAAAACATCACGGGGTGGTGCGCATTGTATGGGTGTGTGTTACATTACATTCACTAGTAGGAGTGAGAAAAACATCACGGGGTGGTGCGCATTGTATGGGTGTGTGTTACATTACATTCACTCGTAGGAGTGAGAAAAACATCACGGGGTGGTGCGCATTGTATGGGTGTGTGTTACATTACATTCACTCGTAGGAGTGAGAAAAACATCACGGGGTGGTGCGCATTGTATGGGTGTGTGTTACATTACATTCACTCGTAGGAGTGAGAAAAAAATAACGGGGTGGTGCGCATTGTATGGGTGTGTGTTACATTACATTCACTAGTAGGAGTGAGGAAAACATCACGGGGTGGTGCGCATTGTATGGGTGTGTGTTACATTACATTCACTAGTAGGAGTGAGAAAAACATCACGGGGTGGTGCGCATTGTATGGGTGTGTGTTACATTACATTCACTAGTAGGAGTGAGAAAAACATCACGGGGTGGTGCGCATTGTATGGGTGTGTGTTACATTACATTCACTAGTAGGAGTGAGAAAAACATCACGGGGTGGTGGCATTGTATGGGTGTGTGTTACATTACATTCACTAGTAGGTGTGAGAAAAACATCACGGGGTGGTGCGCATTGTATGGGTGTGTGTTACATTACATTCACTAGTAGGAGTGAGAAAAACATCACGGGGTGGTGCGCATTGTATGGGTGTGTGTTACATTACATTCACTAGTAGGAGTGAGAAAAACATCACGGGGTGGTGCGCATTGTATGGGTGTGTGTTACATTACATTCACTAGTAGGAGTGAGGAAAACCTCACTGGGTGGTGCGCATTGTATGGGTGTGTGTTACATTACATTCACTAGTAGGAGTGAGAAAAACATCACGGGGTGGTGCGCATTGTATGGGTGTGTGTTACAGTAGATTCACTAGTAGGAGTGAGAAAAACATCACGGCGTGGTGCGCATTGTATGGGTGTGTGTTACATTAGATTCACTAGTAGGAGTCAGAAAAACATCACGGGGTAGTGCGCATTTTATGGGTGTGTGTTACATTAGATTCACTAGTAGGAGTGAGAAAAACATCACGGGGTGGTGCGAATTGTATGGGTGATTGTTACATTACATTCACTAGTAGGAGTGAGAAAAAAATCACGGGGTGGTGCGCATTGTATGTGTGTGTGTTACATTTCATTCACAAATAGGAGTGAGGAAAACATCACGGGGTGGTGCGCATTGTATGGGTGTGTGTTACATTACATTCACTAGTAGGAGTGAGAAAAACATCACGGGGTAGTGCGCATTTTATGGGTGTGTGTTACATTAGATTCACTAGTAGGTGTGAGAAAAACATCACGGGGTGGTGCGAATTGTATGGGTGATTGTTACATTACATTCACTAGTAGGAGTGAGAAAAACATCACGGGGTGGTGCGCATTGTATGTGTGTGTGTTACATTTCATTCACAAATAGGAGTGAGAAAAACATCACGGGGTGGTGCGCATTGTATGGGTGTGTGTTACATTACATTCACTACGAGGAGTGAGAAACACATCACGGGGTGGTGCGCATTGTATGGGTGTGTGTTACATTTGATTCCCTAGTAGGAGTGAGAAAAACATCACGGGGTGGTGCGCATTGTATGGGTGTGTGTTACATTAGATTCACTAGTAGGAGTGAGAAAAACATCACGGGGTGGTGCGCATTGTATGGGTGTGTGTTACATTACATTCACTAGTAGGAGTGAGAAAATCATCACGGGGTGGTGCGCATTGTATGGGTGTGTGTTACATTACATTCACTAGTAGGAGTGAGAAAAACATCGCGGGGTGGTGCGCATTGTGTGGGTGTGTGTTACATTACATTCACTAGTAGGAGTGAGAAAAACATCACGGGGTGGTGCGCATTGTATGGGTGTGTGTTACATTACATTCACTAGTAGGAGTGAGAAAAACATCACGGGGTGGTGCGCATTGTATGGGTGTGTGTTACATTAGATTCCCCAGTGGGAGTGAGAAAAACATCACGGGGTGGTGCGCACTGTATGGGTGTGTGTTACATTACATTCACTAGTAGGAGTGAGAAAAACATCACGGGCTGGTGCGCATTGTATGGGTGTGTGTTACATTACATTCACTAGTAGGAGTGAGAAAAACATCACGGGGTGGTGCGCATTGTATGGGTGTGTGTTACATTACATTCACTAGTAGGAGTGAGAAAAACATCACGGGGTGGTGCGCATTGTATGGGTGTGTGTTACATTACATTCACTAGTAGGAGTGAGAAAAACATCACTGGGTGGTGCGCATTGTAATGGTGTGTGTTACAGTAGATTCACTAGTAGGAGTGAGAAAAACATCACGGGGTAGTGCGCATTTTATGGGTGTGTGTTACATTAGATTCTCTAGTAGGAGTGAGAAAAACATCACGGGGTTTTGCGAATTGTATGGGTGATTGTTACATTACATTCACTAGTAGGAGTGAGAAAAACATCACGGGGTGGTGCGCATTGTATGTGTGTGTGTTACATTTCATTCACAAATAGGAGTGAGGAAAGCATCACGGTGTGGTGCGCATTGTATGGGTGTGTGTTACATTACATTCACTAGTAGGAGTGAGAAAAACATCACGGGGTAGTGCGCATTTTATGGGTGTGTGTTACATTAGATTCACTAGTAGGAGTGAGAAAAACATCACGGGGTGGTGCGAATTGTATGGGTGATTGTTACATTACATTCACTAGTAGGAGTGAGAAAAACATCACGGGGTGGTGCGCATTGTATGTGTGTGTGTTACATTTCATTCACAAATAGGAGTGAGAAAAACATCACGGGGTGGTGCGCATTGTATGGGTGTGTGTTACATTACATTCACTACGAGGAGTGAGAAACACATCACCGGGTGGTGCGCATTGTATGGGTGTGTGTTACATTAGATTCCCTAGTAGGAGTGAGAAAAACATCACGGGGTGGTGCGCATTGTATGGGTGTGTGTTACATTAGATTCACTAGTAGGAGTGAGAAAAACATCACGGGGTGGTGCGCATTGTATGGGTGTGTGTTACATTAGATTCACTAGTAGGAGTGAGAAAATCATCACGGGGTGGTGCGCATTGTATGGGTGTGTGTTACATTACATTCACTAGTAGGAGTGAGAAAAACATCACGGGGTGGTGCGCATTGTGTGGGTGTGTGTTACATTACATTCACTAGTAGGAGTGAGAAAAACATCACGGGGTGGTGCGCATTGTATGGGTGTGTGTTACATTACATTCACTAGTAGGAGTGAGAAAAACATCACGGGGTGGTGCGCATTGTATGTGTGAGTGTTACATTACATTCACTAGTAGGAGTGAGAAAAACATCACGGGGTGGTGCGCATTGTATGGGTGTGTGTTACATTACATTCACTAGTAGGAGTGAGAAAAACATCACGGGGTGGTGCGCATTGTATGGGTGTGTGTTACATTACATTCACTAGTAGGAGTGAGAAAAACATCACGGGGTGGTGCGCATTGTATGGGTGTGTGTTACATTACATTCACTCGTAGGAGTGAGAAAAACATCACGGGGTGGTGCGCATTGTATGGGTGTGTGTTACATTACATTCACTCGTAGGAGTGAGAAAAACATCACGTGGTGGTGCGCATTGTATGGGTGTGTGTTACATTACATTCACTCGTAGGAGTGAGAAAAACATCACGGGGTGGTGCGCATTGTATGGGTGTGTGTTACATTACATTCACTCGTAGGAGTGAGGAAAACATCACGGGGTGGTGCGCATTGTATGGGTGTGTGTTACATTACATTCACTCGTAGGAGTGAGAAAAACATCACGGGGTGGTGCGCATTGTATGGGTGTGTGTTACATTACATTCACTAGTAGGAGTGAGAAAAACATCACGGGGTGGTGCGCATTGTATGGGTGTGTGTTACATTACATTCACTAGTAGGAGTGAGAAAAACATCACGGGGTGGTGCGCATTGTATGGGTGTGTGTTACATTACATTCACTAGTAGGAGTGAGAAAAACATCACGGGGTGGTGCGCATTGTATGGGTGTGTGTTACATTACATTCACTAGTAGGAGTGAGAAAAACATCACGGGGTGGTGCGCATTGTATGGGTGTGTGTTACATTACATTCACTAGTAGGAGTGAGAAAAACATCACGGGGTGGTGCGCATTGTATGGGTGTGTGTTACATTACATTCACTAGTAGGAGTGAGAAAAACATCACGGGGTGGTGCGCATTGTATGGGTGTGTGTTACATTACATTCACTAGTAGGAGTGAGAAAAACATCACTGGGTGGTGCGCATTGTATGGGTGTGTGTTACATTACATTCACTAGTAGGAGTGAGAAAAACATCACGGGGTGGTGCGCATTGTATGGGTGTGTGTTACAGTAGATTCACTAGTAGGAGTGAGAAAAACATCACGGCGTGTTGCGCATTGTATGGGTGTGTGTTACATTAGATTCACTAGTAGGAGTCAGAAAAACATCACGGGGTGGTGCGCTTTTTATGGGTGTGTGTTACATTAGATTCACTAGTAGGAGTGAGAAAAACATCACGGGGTGGTGCGAATTGTATGGGTGATTGTTACATTACATTCACTAGTAGGAGTGAGAAAAACATCACGGGGTGGTGCGCATTGTATGTGTGTGTGTTACATTTCATTCACAAATAGGAGTGAGAAAAACATCACGGGGTGGTGCGCATTGTCTGGGTGTGTGTTACATTACATTCACTAGTAGGAGTTAGAAAAACATCACGGGGTGGTGCGCATTGTATGGGTGTGTGTTACATTACATTCAATAGTAGGAGTGAGAAAAACATCACGGGGTGGTGCGCATTGTATGGGTGTGTGTTACATTACATTCACTAGTGGGAGTGAGAAAAACATCACAGGGTGGTGCGCATTGTATGGGTGTGTGTTACATTACATGCACTAGTGGGAGTGAGAAAAACATCACGGGGTGGTGCGCATTGTATGGGTGTGTTTTACATTACATTCACTAATAGGAGTGAGAAAAACATGACGGGGTGGTGCGCATAGTATGGGTGTGTGCTACATTACATTCACTAGTAGAAGTGCGAAAATCATCACGGGGTGGTGCGCATTGTATGGGTGTGTGTTACATTACATTCACTCGTAGGAGTGAGAAAAACATCACGGGGTGGTGCGCATTGTATGTGTGTGTGTTACATTACATTCACTCCTAGGAGTGAGAAAAACATCACGGGGTGGTGCGCATTGTATGGGTGTGTGTTACATTACATTCACTCGTAGGAGAGAGAAAAACATCACGGGGTGGTGCGCATTGTATGGGTGTGTGTTACATTACATTCACTAGTAGGAGTGAGAAAAACATCACGGGGTGGTGCGCATTGTATGTGTGAGTGTTACATTACATTCACTAGTAGGAGTGAGAAAAACATCACGGGGTGGTGCGCATTTTATGGGTGTGTGTTACATTACATTCACTAGTAGGAGTGAGAAAAACATCACGGGGTGGTGCGCATTGTATGGGTGTGTGTTACATTACATTCACTAGTAGGAGTGAGAAAAACATCACGGGGTGGTACGCATTGTATGGGTGTGTGTTACATTACATTCACTCGTAGGAGTGAGAAAAACATCACGGGGTGGTGCGCATTGTATGGGTGTGTGTTACATTACATTCACTCGTAGGAGTGAGAAAAACATCATGGGGTGGTGCGCATTGTATGGGTGTACATTACATTACATTCACTCGTAGGAGTGAGAAAAAAAATAACGGGGTGGTGCGCATTGTATGGGTGTGTGTTACATTACATTCACTAGTAGGAGTGAGGAAAACATCACGGGGTGGTGCGCATTGTATGGGTGTGTGTTACATTACATTCACTAGTAGGAGTGAGAAAAACATCACGGGGTGGTGCGCATTGTATGGGTGTGTGTTACATTACATTCACTAGTAGGAGTGAGAAAAACATCACGGGGTGGTGCGCATTGTATGGGTGTGTGTTACATTACATTCACTAGTAGGAGTGAGAAAAACATCACGGGGTGGTGGCATTGTATGGGTGTGTGTTACATTACATTCACTAGTAGGTGTGAGAAAAACATCACGGGGTGGTGCGCATTGTATGGGTGTGTGTTACATTACATTCACTAGTAGGAGTGAGAAAAACATCACGGGGTGGTGCGCATTGTATGGGTGTGTGTTACATTACATTCACTAGTAGGAGTGAGAAAAACATCACGGGGTGGTGCGCATTGTATGGGTGTGTGTTACATTACATTCACTAGTAGGAGTGAGAAAAACATCACTGGGTGGTGCGCATTGTATGGGTGTGTGTTACATTACATTCACTAGTAGGAGTGAGAAAAACATCACGGGGTGGTGCGCATTGTATGGGTGTGTGTTACAGTAGATTCACTAGTAGGAGTGAGAAAAACATCACGGGGTAGTGCGTATTTTATGGGTGTGTGTTACATTAGATTCACTAGTAGGAGTGAGAAAAACATCACGGGGTGGTGCGAATTGTATGGGTGATTGTTACATTACATTCACTAGTAGGAGTGAGAAAAACATCACGGGGTGGTGCGCATTGTATGTGTGTGTGTTACATTTCATTCACAAATAGGAGTGAGGAAAGCATCACGGGGTGGTGCGCATTGTATGGGTGTGTGTTACATTACATTCACTAGTAGGATTGAGAAAAACATCACGGGGTAGTGCGCATTTTATGGGTGTGTGTTACATTAGATTCACTAGTAGGAGTGAGAAAAACATCACGGGGTGGTGCGAATTGTATGGGTGATTGTTACATTACATTCACTAGTAGGAGTGAGAAAAACATCACGGGGTGGTGCGCATTGTATGTGTGTGTGTTACATTTCATTCACAAATAGGAGTGAGAAAAACATCACGGGGTGGTGCGCATTGTATGGGTGTGTGTTACATTACATTCACTACGAGGAGTGAGAAACACATCACGGGGTGGTGCGCATTGTATGGGTGTGTGTTACATTAGATTCCCTAGTAGGAGTGAGAAAAACATCACGGGGTGGTGCGCATTGTATGGGTGTGTGTTACATTAGATTCACTAGTAGGAGTGAGAAAAACATCACGGGGTGGTGCGCATTGTATGGGTGTGTGTTACATTACATTCACTAGTAGGAGTGAGAAAATCATCACGGGGTGGTGCGCATTGTATGGGTGTGTGTTACATTACATTCACTAGTAGGAGTGAGAAAAACATCGCGGGGTGGTGCGCATTGTGTGGGTGTGTGTTACATTACATTCACTAGTAGGAGTGAGAAAAACATAACGGGGTGGTGCGCATTGTATGGGTGTGTGTTACATTACATTCACTAGTAGGAGTGAGAAAAACATCACGGGGTGGTGCGCATTGTATGGGTGTGTGTTACATTAGATTCCCCAGTAGGAGTGAGAAAAACATCACGGGGTGGTGCGCACTGTATGGGTGTGTGTTACATTACATTCACTAGTAGGAGTGAGAAAAACATCACGGGGTGGTGCGCATTGTATGGGTGTGTGTTACATTACATTCACTAGTAGGAGTGAGAAAAACATCACGGGGTGGTGCGCATTGTATGGGTGGGTGTTACATTACATTCACTAGTAGGAGTGAGAAAAACATCACGGGGTGGTGGGCATTGTATGGGTGTGTGTTACGTTACATTCACTAGTAGCAGTGAGAAAAAGATCACGGGGTGGTGCGCATTGTATGTGTGTGTGTTACATTACATTCACTAGTAGGAGTGAGAAAAACATCACGGGGTGGTGCGCACTGTATGGGTGTGTGTTACATTACATTCACTAGTAGGAGTGAGAAAAACATCACGGGGTGGTGCGCATTGTTTGGGTGTGTGTTACATTACATTCACTAGTAGGAGTGAGAAAAACATCACGGGGTGGTGCGCATTGTATGGGTGTGTGTTACATTACATTCACTCGTAGGAGTGAGAAAAACATCACGGGGTGGTGCGCATTGTATGTGTGTGTGTTACATTACATTCACTCCTAGGAGTGAGAAAAACATCACGGGGTGGTGCGCATTGTATGGGTGTGTGTTACATTACATTCACTCGTAGGAGAGAGAAAAACATCACGGGGTGGTGCGCATTGTATGGGTGTGTGTTACATTACATTCACTAGTAGGAGTGAGAAAAACATCACGGGGTGGTGCGCATTGTATGTGTGAGTGTTACATTACATTCACTAGTAGGAGTGAGAAAAACATCACGGGGTGGTGCGCATTGTATGGGTGTGTGTTACATTACATTCACTAGTAGGAGTGAGAAAAACATCACGGGGTGGTGCGCATTGTATGGGTGTGTGTTACATTACATTCACTAGTAGGAGTGAGAAAAACATCACGGGGTGGTGCGCATTGTATGGGTGTGTGTTACATTACATTCACTCGTAGGAGTGAGAAAAACATCACGGGGTGGTGCGCATTGTATGGGTGTGTGTTACATTACATTCACTCATAGGAGTGAGAAAAACATCACGTGGTGGTGCGCATTGTATGGGTGTGTGTTACATTACATTCACTCGTAGGAGTGAGAAAAACATCACGGGGTGGTGCGCATTGTATGGGTGTGTGTTACATTACATTCACTAGTAGGAGTGAGGAAAACATCACGGGGTGGTGTGCATTGTATGGGTGTGTGTTACATTACATTCACTAGTAGGAGTGAGAAAAACATCACGGGGTGGTGCGCATTGTATGCGTGTGTGTTACATTACATTTACTAGTAGGAGTGAGAAAAACATCACGGGGTGGTGCGCCTTGTATGGGTGTGTGTTACATTACATTCACTAGTAGGAGTGAGAAAAACATCACGGGGTGGTGCGCATTGTATGGGTGTGTGTTACATTACATTCACTAGTAGGAGTGAGAAAAACATCACGGGGTGGTGCGCATTGTATGGGTGTGTGTTACATTACATTCACTAGTAGGAGTGAGAAAAACATCACGGGGTGGTGCGCATTGTATGGGTGTGTGTTACATTACATTCACTAGTAGGAGTGAGAAAAACATCACGGGGTGGTGCGCATTGTATGGGTGTGTGTTACATTACATTCACTAGTAGGAGTGAGAAAAACATCACTGGGTGGTGCGCATTGTATGGGTGTGTGTTACATTACATTCACTAGTAGGAGTGAGAAAAACATCACGGGGTGGTGCGCATTGTATGGGTGTGTGTTACAGTAGATTCACTAGTAGGAGTGAGAAAAACATCACGGCGTGGTGCGCATTGTATGGGTGTGTGTTACATTAGATTCACTAGTAGGAGTCAGAAAAACATCACGGGGTGGTGCGCTTTTTATGGGTGTGTGTTACATTAGATTCACTAGTAGGAGTGAGAAAAACATCACGGGGTGGTGCGAATTGTATGGGTGTGTGTTACATTTCATTCACAAATAGGAGTGAGGAAAACATCACGGGGTGGTGCGCATTGTATGGGTGTGTGTTACATTACATTCACTAGTAGGAGTGAGAAAAACATCACGGGGTAGTGCGCATTTTATTGGTGTGTGTTACATTAGATTCACTAGTAGGAGTGAGAAAAACATCACGGGGTGGTGCGAATTGTATGGGTGATTGTTACATTACATACACTAGTAGGAGTGAGAAAAACATCACGGGGTGGTGCGCATTGTATGTGTGTGTGTTACATTTCATTCACAAATAGGAGTGAGAAAAACATCACGGGGTGGTGCGCATTGTCTGGGTGTGTGTTACATTACATTCACTAGTAGGAGTGAGAAAAACATCACGGGGTGGTGCGCATTGTATGTGTGAGTGTTACATTACATTCACTAGTAGGAGTGAGAAAAACATCACGGGGTGGTGCGCATTGTATGGGTGTGTGTTACATTACATTCACTAGTAGGAGTGAGAAAAACATCACGGGGTGGTGCGCATTGTATGGGTGTGTGTTACATTACATTCACTAGTAGGAGTGAGAAAAACATCACGGGGTGGTGCGCATTGTATGGGTGTGTGTTACATTACATACACTCGTAGGAGTGAGAAAAACATCACGGGGTGGTGCGCATTGTATGGGTGTGTGTTACATTACATTCACTCGTAGGAGTGAGAAAAACATCACGTGGTGGTGCGCATTGTATGGGTGTGTGTTACATTACATTCACTCGTAGGAGTGAGAAAAACATCACGGGGTGGTGCGCATTGTATGGGTGTGTGTTACATTACATTCACTAGTAGGAGTGAGGAAAACATCACGGGGTGGTGTGCATTGTATGGGTGTGTGTTACATTACATTCACTAGTAGGAGTGAGAAAAACATCACGGGGTGGTGCGCATTGTATGGGTGTGTGTTACATTACATTTACTAGTAGGAGTGAGAAAAACATCACGGGGTGGTGCGCATTGTATGGGTGTGTGTTACATTACATTCACTAGTAGGAGTGAGAAAAACATCACGGGGTGGTGCGCATTGTATGGGTGTGTGTTACATTACATTCACTAGTAGGAGTGAGAAAAACATCACGGGGTGGTGCGCATTGTATGGGTGTGTGTTACATTACATTCACTAGTAGGAGTGAGAAAAACATCACGGGGTGGTGCGCATTGTATGGGTGTGTGTTACATTACATTCACTAGTGGGAGTGAGAAAAACATCACAGGGTGGTGCGCATTGTATGGGTGTGTGTTACATTACATTCACTAGTGGGAGTGAGAAAAACATCACGGGGTGGTGGGCATTGTATGGGTGTGTGTTACATTACATGCACTAGTGGGAGTGAGAAAAACATCACGGGGTGGTGCGCATTGTATGGGTGTGTTTTACATTACATTCACTAATAGGAGTGAGAAAAACATCACGGGGTGGTGCGCATTGTATGGGTGTGTGTTACATTACATTCACTAGTAGGAGTGAGAAAAACATCACGGGGTAGTGCGCATTTTATTGGTGTGTGTTACATTAGATTCACTAGTAGGAGTGAGAAAAACATCACGGGGTGGTGCGAATTGTATGGGTGATTGTTACATTACATACACTAGTAGGAGTGAGAAAAACATCACGGGGTGGTGCGCATTGTATGTGTGTGTGTTACATTTCATTCACAAATAGGAGTGAGAAAAACATCACGGGGTGGTGCGCATTGTCTGGGTGTGTGTTACATTACATTCACTAGTAGGAGTTAGAAAAACATCACGGGGTGGTGCGCATTGTATGGGTGTGTGTTACATTACATTCAATAGTAGGAGTGAGAAAAACATCACGGGGTGGTGCGCATTGTATGGGTGTGTGTTACATTACATTCACTAGTAGGAGTGAGAAAAACACCACGGGGTGGTGCGCATTGTACGGGTGTGTGTTACATTACATTCACTAGTAGGAGTGAGAAAAACATCACGGGGTGGTGCGCATTGCATGGGTGTGTGTTACATTACATTCACTAGTAGGAGTGAGAAAAACATCACGGGGTGGTGCGCATTGTATGGGTGTGTGTTACATTACATTCACTAGTAGGAGTGAGAAAAACATCACGGGGTGGTGCGCATTGTATGGGTGTGTGTTACATTACATTCACTAGTAGGAGTGAGAAAAACATCACGGGGTGGTGCGCATTGTATGGGTGTGTGTTACAGTAGATTCACTAGTAGGAGTGAGAAAAACATCACGGGGTGGTGCGCATTGTATGGGTGTGTGTTACATTAGATTCACTAGTAGGAGTCAGAAAAACATCACGGGGTAGTGCGCATTTTATGGTGTGTGTTACATTAGATTTACTAGTAGGAGTGAGAAAAACATCACGGGGTGGTGCGAATTGTATGGGTGATTGTTACATTACATTCACTAGTAGGAGTGAGAAAATCATCACGGGGTGGTGCGCATTGTATGTGTGTGTGTTACATTTCATTCACAAATAGGAGTGAGAAAAACATCACGGGGTGGTGCGCATTGTATGGGTGTGTGTTACATTACATTCACTAGTAGGAGTGAGAAAAACATCACGGGGTGGTGCGCATTGTATGGGTGTGTGTTACATTACATTCACTAGTAGGAGTGAGAAAAACATCACGGGGTGGTGCGCATTGTATGGGTGTGTGTTACATTACATTCACTAGTAGGAGTGAGAAAAACATCACGGGGTGGTGCGCATTGTATGGGTGTGTGTTACATTACAGTCACTAGTAGGAGTGAGAAAAACATCACGGGGTGGTGCGCATTGTATGGGTGTGTGTTACATTACATTCACTCGTAGGAGTGAGAAAAACATCACGGGGTGGTGCGCATTGTATGGGTGTGTGTTACATTACATTCACTCGTAGGAGTGAGAAAAACATCACGGGGTGGTGCGCATTGTATGGGTGTGTGTTACATTACATTCACTCGTAGGAGAGAGAAAAACATCACGGGGTGGTGCGCATGGTATGGGTGTGTGTTACATTACATTCACTCGTAGGAGTGAGAAAAACATCACGGGGTGGTGTGCATTGTATGGGTGTGTGTTACATTATATTCACTAGTAGGAGTGAGAAAAACAACACGGGGTGGTGCGCATTGTATGGGTGTGTGTTACATTACATTCACTAGTAGGAGTGAGAAAAACATCACGGGGTGGTGCGCATTGTATGGGTGTGTGTTACATTACATTCAGTAGTAGGAGTGAGAAAAACATCACGGGGTGGTGCGCATTGTATGGGTGCGTGTTACATTACATTCACTAGTAGGAGTGAGAAAAACATCACGGGGTGGTGCGCATTGTATGGGTGTGTGTTACATTACATTCACTAGTAGGAGTGAGAAAAACATCACGGGGTGGTGCGCATTGTATGGGTGTGTGTTACATTACATTCACTAGTAGGAGTGAGAAAAACATCACGGGGTGGTGCGCATTGTATGGGTGTGTGTTACATTACATTCACTAGTAGGAGTGAGAAAAACATCACGGGGTGGTGCGCATTGTAAGGGTGTGTGTTACATTACATTCACTAGTAGGAGTGAGAAAAACATCACGGGGTGGTGCGCATTGTATGGGTGTGTGTTACATTACATTCACTAGTAGGAGTGAGAAAAACATCACGGGGTGGTGCGCATTGTATGGGTGTGTGTTACATTACATTCACTAGTAGGAGTGAGAAAAACATCACGGGGTGGTGCGCATTGTATGGGTGTGTGTTACATTAGATTCACTAGTAGGAGTGAGAAAAACATCACGGGGTGGTGCGAATTGTATGGGTGATTGTTACATTACATACACTAGTAGGAGTGAGAAAAACATCACGGGGTGGTGCGCATTGTATGTGTGTGTGTTACATTTCATTCACAAATAGGAGTGAGAAAAACATCACGGGGTGGTGCGCATTGTCTGGGTGTGTGTTACATTACATTCACTAGTAGGAGTTAGAAAAACATCACGGGGTGGTGCGCATTGTATGGGTGTGTGTTACATTACATTCAATAGTAGGAGTGAGAAAAACATCACGGGGTGGTGCGCATTGTATGGGTGTGTGTTACATTACATTCACTAGTGGGAGTGAGAAAAACATCACAGGGTGGTGCGCATTGTATGGGTGTGTGTTACATTACATGCACTAGTGGGAGTGAGAAAAACATCACGGGGTGGTGCGCATTGTATGGGTGTGTTTTACATTACATTCACTAATAGGAGTGAGAAAAACATGACGGGGTGGTGCGCATAGTATGGGTGTGTGCTACATTACATTCACTAGTAGAAGTGCGAAAAACTTCACGGGGTGGTGCGCATTGTATGGGTGTGTGTTACATTACATTCACTAGTAGGAGTGAGAAAAACATCACGGGGTGGTGCGCATTGTATGGGTGTGTGTTACATTACATGCACTAGTAGGAGTGAGAAAAACATCACGGGGTGGTGCGCATTGTATGGGTGTGTGTTACATTACATTCACTACGAGGAGTGAGAAAAACATAACGGGGTGGTGCGCATTGTATGGGTGTGTGTTACATTACATTCACTAGTAGGAGTGAGAAATATATCACGGGGTGGTGCGCATTGTATGGGTGTGTGTTACATTACATTCACTCGTAGGAGTGAGAAAAACATCACGGGGTGGTGCGCATTGTATGGGTGTGTGTTACATTACATTCACTAGTAGGAGTGAGAAAAACATCACGGGGTGGTGCGCATTGTATGGGTGTGTGTTACATTACATTCACTAGTAGGAGTGAGAAAAACATCACGGGGTGGTGCGCATTGTATGGGTGTGTGTTACATTACATTCAGTAGTAGGAGTGAGAAAAACATCACGGGGTAGTGCGCATTTTATGGGTGTGTGTTACATTAGATACACTAGTAGGAGTGAGAAAAAAATCACGGGGTGGTGCGAATTGTATGGGTGTGTGTTACATTACATTCACTCGTAGGAGTGAGAAAAACATCACGTGGTGGTGCGCATTGTATGGGTGTGTGTTACATTACATTCACTCGTAGGAGTGAGAAAAACATCACGGGGTGGTGCGCATTGTATGGGTGTGTGTTACATTACATTCACTCGTAGGAGTGAGAAAAACATCACGGGGTGGTGCGCATTGTATGGGTGTGTGTTACAGTAGATTCACTAGTAGGAGTGAGAAAAACATCACGGGGTGGTGCGCATTGTATGGGTGTGTGTTACATTAGATTCACTAGTAGGAGTCAGAAAAACATCATGGGGTAGTGCGCATTTTATGGTGTGTGTTACATTAGATTTACTAGTAGGAGTGAGAAAAACATCACGGGGTGGTGCGAATTGTATGGGTGATTGTTACATTACATTCACTAGTAGGAGTGAGAAAATCATCACGGGGTGGTGCGCATTGTATGTGTGTGTGTTACATTTCATTCACAAATAGGAGTGAGAAAAACATCACGGGGTGGTGCGCATTGTATGGGTGTGTGTTACATTACATTCACTAGTAGGAGTGAGAAAAACATCACGGGGTGGTGCGCATTGTATGGTTGTGTGTTACATTACATTCACAAGTAGAAGTGCGAAAAACATCACGGGGTGGTGCGCATTGTATGGGTGTGTGTTTCATTACATTCACTAGTAGGAGTGAGAAAAACATCAAGGGGTGGTGCGCATTGTATGGGTGTGTGTTACATTACATTCACTAGTAGGAGTGAGAAAAACATCACGGGGTGGTGCGCATTGTATGGGTGTGTGTTACATTACATTCACTAGTAGGAGTGAGAAAAACATCACGGGGTGGTGCGCATTGTATGGGTGTGTGTTACATTACAGTCACTAGTAGGAGTGAGAAAAACATCACGGGGTGGTGCGCATTGTATGGGTGTGTGTTACATTACATTCACTCGTAGGAGTGAGAAAAACATCACGGGGTGGTGCGCATTGTATGGGTGTGTGTTACATTACATTCACTCGTAGGAGTGAGAAAAACATCACGGGGTGGTGCGCATTGTATGGGTGTGTGTTACATTACATTCACTCGTAGGAGAGAGAAAAACATCACGGGGTGGTGCGCATGGTATGGGTGTGTGTTACATTACATTCACTCGTAGGAGTGAGAAAAACATCACGGGGTGGTGCGCATTGTATGGGTGTGTGTTACATTACATTCACTAGTAGGAGTGAGAAAAACAACACGGGGTGGTGCGCATTGTATGGGTGTGTGTTACATTACATTCACTAGTAGGAGTGAGAAAAACATCACGGGGTGGTGCGCATTGTATGGGTGTGTGTTACATTACATTCAGTAGTAGGAGTGAGAAAAACATCACGGGGTGGTGCGCATTGTATGGGTGCGTGTTACATTACATTCACTAGTAGGAGTGAGAAAAACATCACGGGGTGGTGCGCATTGTATGGGTGTGTGTTACATTACATTCACTAGTAGGAGTGAGAAAAACATCACGGGGTGGTGCGCATTGTATGGGTGTGTGTTACATTACATTCACTAGTAGGAGTGAGAAAAACATCACGGGGTGGTGCGCATTGTATGGGTGTGTGTTACATTACATTCACTAGTAGGAGTGAGAAAAACATCACGGGGTGGTGCGCATTGTATGGGTGTGTGTTACATTACATTCACTAGTAGGAGTGAGAAAAACATCACGGGGTGGTGCGCATTGTACGGGTGTGTGTTACATTACATTCACTAGTAGGAGTGAGAAAAACATCACGGGGTGGTGCGCATTGTATGGGTGTGTGTTACATTACATTCACTAGTAGGAGTGAGAAAAACATCACGGGGTGGTGCGCATTGTATGGGTGTGTGTTACATTACATTCACTAGTAGGAGTGAGAAAAACATCACGGGGTGGTGCGCATTGTATGGGTGTGTGTTACATTACATTCACTAGTAGGAGTGAGAAAAACATCACGGGTTGGTGCGCATTGTATGGGTGTGTGTTACATTACATTCACTAGTAGGAGTGAGAAAAACATCACGGGGTGGTGCGCATTGTATGGGTGTGTGTTACATTACATTCACTAGTAGGAGTGAGAAAAACATCACGGGGTGGTGCGCATTGTATGGGTGTGTGTTACATTACACTCACTAGTAGGAGTGAGAAAAACATCACGGGGTGGTGCGCATTGTATGGGTGTGTGTTACATTACATTCACTAGTAGGAGTGAGAAAAACATCACGGGGAGGTGCGCATTGTATGGGTGTGTGTTACATTACATTCACTAGTAGGAGTGAGAAAAACATCACGGGGTGGTGCGCATTGTATGGGTGTGTGTTACATTACATTCACTAGTAGGAGTGAGAAAAACATCACGGGGTGGTGCGCATTGTATGGGTGTGTGTTACATTACATTCACTAGTAGGAGTGAGAAAAACATCACGCGGTGGTGCGCATTGTATGGGTGTGTGTTACAGTAGATTCACTAGTAGGAGTGAGAAAAACAAAACGGGGTGGTGCGCATTGTATGGGTGTGTGTTACATTAGATTCACTAGTAGGAGTGAGAAAAACATCACGGGGTAGTGCGCATTTTATGGGTGTGTGTTACATTAGATTCACTAGTAGGAGTGAGAAAAACATCACGGGGCGGTGCGAATTGTATGGGTGATTGTTACATTACATTCACTAGTAGGAGTGAGAAAAACATCACGGGGTGGTGCGCATTGTATGTGTGTGTGTTACATTTCATTCACAAATAGGAGTGAGAAAAACATCACGGGGTGGTGCGCATTGTATGGGTGTGTGTTACATTAGATTCACTAGTAGGAGTGAGAAAAACATCACGGGGTAGTGCGCATTTTATGGTTGTGTGTTACATTAGATTCACTAGTAGGAGTGAGAAAAACATCACGGGGTGGTGCGAATTGTATGGGTGATTGTTACATTACATTCACTAGTAGGAGTGAGAAAAACATCACGGGGTGGTGCGCATTGTATGTGTGTGTGTTACATTTCATTCACAAATAGGAGTGAGAAAAACATCACGGGGTGGTGCGCATTGTATGGGTGTGTGTTACATTACATTCACTAGTAGGAGTGAGAAAAACATCACGGGGTGGTGCGCATTGTATGGGTGTGTGTTACATTACATTCACTAGTAAGAGTGAGAAAAACATCACGGGGTGGTGCGCATTGTATGGGTGTTTGTTACATTACATTCACTAGTTGGAGTGAGAAAAACATCACGGGCTGGTGCGCATTGTATGGGTGTGTGTTACAGTAGATTCACTAGTAGGAGTGATAAAAACATCACGGGGAGGTGCGCATTGTATGGGTGTGTGTTACATTAGATTCACTAGTAGGAGTCAGAAAAACATCACGGGGTAGTGCGCATTTTATGGTGTGTGTTACATTAGATTTACTAGTAGGAGTGAGAAAAACATCACGGGGTGGTGCGAATTGTATGGGTGATTGTTACATTACATTCACTAGTAGGAGTGAGAAAATCATCACGGGATGGTGCGCATTGTATGTGTGTGTGTTACATTTCATTCACAAATAGGAGTGAGAAAAACATCACGGGGTGGTGCGCATTGTATGGGTGTGTGTTACATTACATTCACTAGTAGGAGTGAGAAAAACATCACGGGGTGGTGCGCATTGTATGGTTGTGTGTTACATTACATTCACAAGTAGAAGTGCGAAAAACATCACGGGGTGGTGCGCATTGTATGGGTGTGTGTTTCATTACATTCACTAGTAGGAGTGAGAAAAACATCAAGGGGTGGTGCGCATTGTATGGGTGTTTGTTACATTACATTCACTAGTAGGAGTGAGAAAAACATCACGGGGTGGTGCGCATTGTATGAGTGTGTGTTACATTACATTCACTAGTAGGAGTGAGAAAAACATCACGGGGTGGTGCGCATTGTATGGGTGTGTGTTACATTACAGTCACTAGTAGGAGTGAGAAAAACATCACGGGGTGGTGCGCATTGTATGGGTGTGTGTTACATTACATTCACTCGTAGGAGTGAGAAAAACATCACGGGGTGGTGCGCATTGTATGGGTGTGTGTTACATTACATTCACTCGTAGGAGTGAGAAAAACATCACGGGGTGGTGCGCATTGTATGGGTGTGTGTTACATTACATTCACTCGTAGGAGAGAGAAAAACATCACGGGGTGGTGCGCATTGTATGGGTGTGTGTTACATTACATTCACTCGTAGGAGTGAGAAAAACATCACGGGGTGGTGCGCATTGTATGGGTGTGTGTTACATTACATTCACTAGTAGGAGTGAGAAAAACAACACGGGGTGGTGCGCATTGTATGGGTGTGTGTTACATTACATTCACTAGTAGGAGTGAGAAAAACATCACGGGGTGGTGCGCATTGTATGGCTGTGTGTTACATTACATTCAGTAGTAGGAGTGAGAAAAACATCACGGGGTGGTGCGCATTGTATGGGTGTGTGTTACATTACATTCACTAGTAGGAGTGAGAAAAACATCACGGGGTGGTGCGCATTGTATGGGTGTGTGTTACATTACATTCACTAGTAGGAGTGAGAAAAACATCACGGGGTGGTGCGCATTGTATGGGTGTGTGTTACATTACATTCACTAGTAGGAGTGAGAAAAACATCACGGGGTGGTGCGCATTGTATGGGTGTGTGTTACATTACATTCACTAGTAGGAGTGAGAAAAACATCACGGGGTGGTGCGCATTGTATGGGTGTGTGTTACATTACATTCACTAGTAGGAGTGAGAAAAACATCACGGGGTGGTGCGCATTGTATGGGTGTGTGTTACATTACATTCACTAGTAGGAGTGAGAAAAACATCACGGGGTGGTGCGCATTGTATGGGTGTGTGTTACATTACATTCACTAGTAGGAGTGAGAAAAACATCACGGGGTGGTGCGCATTGTATGGGTGTGTGTTACATTACATTCACTAGTAGGAGTGAGAAAAACATCACGGGGTGGTGCGCATTGTATGGGTGTGTGTTACATTACATTCACTAGTAGGAGTGAGAAAAACATCACGGGGTGGTGCGCATTGTATGGGTGTGTGTTACAGTAGATTCACTAGTAGGAGTCAGAAAAACATCACGGGGAGGTGCGCATTGTATGGGTGTGTGTTACATTAGATTCACTAGTAGGAGTCAGAAAAACATCACGGGGTAGTGCGCATTTTATGGGTGTGTGTTACATTAGATTCACTAGTAGGAGTGAGAAAAACATCACGGGGTGGTGCGAATTGTATGGGTGATTGTTACATTACATTCACTAATAGGAGTGAGAAAAACATCACGGGGTGGTGCGCATTGTATGGGTGTGTGTTACATTACATTCACTAGTAGGAGTGAGAAAAACATCACGGGGTGGTGCGCATTGTATGGGTGTGTGTTACATTACATTCACTAGTAGGAGTGAGAAAAACATCACGGGGTGGTGCGCATTGTATGGGTGTGTGTTACATTACATTCACTAGTAGGAGTGAGAAAAACATCACGGGGTGGTGCGCATTGTATGGGTGTGTGTTACATTACATTCACTAGTAGGAGTGAGAAAAACATCACGGGGTGGTGCGCATTGTATGGGTGTGTGTTACATTACATTCACTAGTAGGAGTGAGAAAAACATCACGGGGTGGTGCGCATTGTATGGGTGTGTGTTACATTACATTCACTAGTAGGAGTGAGAAAAACATCACGGGGTGGTGCGCATTGTATGGGTGTGTGTTACAGTAGATTCACTAGTAGGAGTCAGAAAAACATCACGGGGAGGTGCGCATTGTATGGGTGTGTGTTACATTAGATTCACTAGTAGGAGTCAGAAAAACATCACGGGGTAGTGCGCATTTTATGGGTGTGTGTTACATTAGATTCACTAGTAGGAGTGAGAAAAACATCACGGGGTGGTGCGAATTGTATGGGTGATTGTTACATTACATTCACTAGTAGGAGTGAGAAAATCATCACGGGGTGGTGCGAATTGTATGGGTGTGTGTTACATTACATTCACTAGTAGGAGTGAGAAAAACATCACGGGGTGGTGCGCATTGTATGGGTGTGTGTTACATTACATTCACTAGTAGGAGTGAGAAAAACATCACGGGGTGGTGCGGTTGTATGGGTGTGTGTTACATTACATTCACTAGTAGGAGTGAGAAAAACATCACGGGGTGGTGCGCATTTTATGGGTGTGTGTTACATTACATTCACTAGTAGGAGTGAGAAAAACATCACGGGGTGGTGCGCATTGTATGGGTGTGTGTTACATTACATTCACTAGTAGGAGTGAGAAAAACATCACGGGGTGGTTCGCATTGTATGGGTGTGTGTTACATTACATTCACTAGTAGGAGTGAGAAAAACATCACGGGGTGGTGCGCATTGTATGGGTGTGTGTTACATTACATTCACTAGTAAGAGTGAGAAAAACATCACGGGGTGGTGCGCATTGTATGGCTGTGTGTTACATTACATTCACTAGTAGGAGTGAGAAAAACATCACGGGGTGGTGCGCATTGTATGGGTGTGTGTTACATTACATTCACTAGTAGGAGTGAGAAAAACATCACGGGGTGGTGCGCATTTTATGGGTGTGTGTTACAGTAGATTCACTAGTAGGAGTCAGAAAAACATCACGGGGAGGTGCGCATTGTATGGGTGTGTGTACATTAGATTCACTAGTAGGAGTCAGAAAAACATCACGGGGTAGTGCGCATTTTATGGGTGTGTGTTACATTAGATTCACTAGTAGGAGTGAGAAAAACATCACGGGGTGGTGCGAATTGTATGGGTGATTGTTACATTACATTCACTAGTAGGAGTGAGAAAATCATCACGGGGTGGTGCGAATTGTATGGTTGTGTGTTACATTACATTCACTAGTAGGAGTGAGAAAAACATCACGGGGTGGTGCGCATTGTATGGGTGTGTGTTACATTACATTCACTAGTAGGAGTGAGAAAAACATCACGGGGCGGTGCGCATTGTATGGGTGTGTGTTACATTACATTCACTAGTAGGAGTGAGAAAAACATCACGGGGTGGTGCGCATTGTATGGGTGTGTGTTACATTACATTCACTAGTAGGAGTGAGAAAAACATCACGGGGTGGTGCGCATTGTATGGGTGTGTGTTACATTACATTCACTAGTAGGAGTGAGAAAAACATCACGGGGTGGTGCGCATTGTATGGGTGTGTGTTACATTACATTCACTAGTAGGAGTGAGAAAAACATCACGGGGTGGTGCGCATTGTATGGGTGTGTGTTACATTACATTCACTAGTAGGAGTGAGAAAAACATCACGGGGTGGTGCGCATTGTATGGGTGTGTGTTACAGTAGATTCACTAGTAGGAGTCAGAAAAACATCACGGGGTGGTGCGCATTGTATGGGTGTGTGTTACATTAGATTCACTAGTAGGAGTCAGAAAAACATCACGGGGTAGTGCGCATTTTATGGGTGTGTGTTACATTAGATTCACTAGTAGGAGTGAGAAAAACATCACGGGGTGGTGCGAATTGTATGGGTGATTGTTACATTACATTCACTAGTAGGAGTGAGAAAATCATCACGGGGTGGTGCGCATTGTATGTGTGTGTGTTACATTTCATTCACAAATAGGAGTGAGAAAAACATCACGGGGTGGTGCGCATTGTATGGGTGTGTGTTACATTACATTCACTAGTAGGAGTGAGAAAAACATCACGGGGTGGTGCGCATTGTATGGGTGTGTGTTACATTACATTCACTAGTAGGAGTGAGAAAAACATCACGGGGTGGTGCGCATTGTATGGGTGTGTGTTACATTACATTCACTAGTAGGAGTGAGAAAAACATCACGGGCTGGTGCGCATTGTATGGGTGTGTGTTACATTACATTCACTAGTAGGAGTGAGAAAAACATCACGGGGTGGTACGCATTGTATGGGTGTGTGTTACAGTAGATTCACTAGTAAGTGTCAGAAAAACATCACGGGCAGGTGCGCATTGTATGGGTGTGTGTTACATTAGATTCACTAGTAGGAGTCAGAAAAACATCACGGGGTAGTGCGCATTTTATGGGTGTGTGTTACATTAGATTCACTAGTAGGAGTGAGAAAAACATCACGGGGTGGTGCGAATTGTATGGGTGATTGTTACATTACATTCACTAGTAGGAGTGACAAAATCATCACGGGGTGGTGCGAATTGTATGGGTGTGTGTTACATTACATTCACTAGTAGGAGTGAGAAAAACATCACGGGGTGGTGCGCATTGTATGGGTGTGTGTTACATTACATTCACTAGTAGGAGTGAGAAAAACATCACGGGGTGGTGCGCATTGTATGGGTGTGTGTTACATTACATTCACTAGTAGGAGTGAGAAAAACATCACGGGGTGGTGCGCATTTTATGGGTGTGTGTTACATTACATTCACTAGTAGGAGTGAGAAAAACATCACGGGGTGGTGCGCATTGTATGGGTGTGTGTTACATTACATTCACTAGTAGGAGTGAGAAAAACATCACGGGTTGGTGCGCATTGTATGGGTGTGTGTTACATTACATTCACTAGTAGGAGTGAGAAAAACATCACGGGGTGGTGCGCATTGTATGGGTGTGTGTTACATTACATTCACTAGTAGGAGTGAGAAAAACATCACGGGGTGGTGCGCATTGTATGGGTGTGTGTTACATTACATTCACTAGTAGGAGTGAGAAAAACATCACGGGGTGGTGCGCATTGTATGGGTGTGTGTTACATTACATTCACTAGTAGGAGTGAGAAAAACATCACGGGGTGGTGCGCATTGTATGGGTGTGTGTTACAGTAGATTCACTAGTAGGAGTCAGAAAAACATCACGGGGAGGTGCGCGTTGTATGGGTGTGTGTACATTAGATTCACTAGTAGGAGTCAGAAAAACATCACGGGGTAGTGCGCATTTTATGGGTGTGTGTTACATTAGATTCACTAGTAGGAGTGAGAAAAACATCACGGGGTGGTGCGAATTGTATGGGTGATTGTTACATTACATTCACTAGTAGGAGTGAGAAAATCATCACGGGGTGGTGCGAATTGTATGGGTGTGTGTTACATTACATTCACTAGTAGGAGTGAGAAAAACATCACGGGGTGGTGCGCATTGTATGGGTGTGTGTTACATTACATTCACTAGTAGGAGTGAGAAAAACATCACGGGGTGGTGCGCATTTTATGGGTGTGTGTTACATTACATTCACTAGTAGGAGTGAGAAAAACATCACGGGGTGGTGCGCATTGTATGGGTGTGTGTTACATTACATTCACTAGTAGGAGTGAGAAAAACATCACGGGGTGGTGCGCATTGTATGGGTGTGTGTTACATTACATTCACTAGTAGGAGTGAGAAAAACATCACGGGGTGGTGCGCATTGTATGGGTGTGTGTTACATTACATTCACTAGTAGAAGTGAGAAAAACATCACGGGGTGGTGCGCATTGTATGGGTGTGTGTTACATTACATTCACTAGTAGGAGTGAGAAAAACATCACGGGGTGGTGCGCATTGTATGGGTGTGTGTTACAGTAGATTCACTAGTAGGAGTCAGAAAAACATCACGGGGTGGTGCGCATTGTATGGGTGTGTGTTACATTAGATTCACTAGTAGGAGTCAGAAAAACATCACGGGGTAGTGCGCATTTTATGGGTGTGTGTTACATTAGATTCACTAGTAGGAGTGAGAAAAACATCACGGGGTGGTGCGAATTGTATGGGTGATTGTTACATTACATTCACTAGTAGGAGTGAGAAAATCATCACGGGGTGGTGCGCATTGTATGTGTGTGTGTTACATTTCATTCACAAATAGGAGTGAGAAAAACATCACGGGGTGGTGCGCATTGTATGGGTGTGTGTTACATTACATTCACTAGTAGGAGTGAGAAAAACATCACGGGGTGGTGCGCATTGTATGTGTGTGTGTTACATTACATTCACTAGTAGGAGTGAGAAAAACATCACGGGGTGGTGCGCATTGTATGGGTGTGTGTTACATTACATTCAATAGTAGGAGTGAGAAAAACATCACGGGGTGATGCGCATTGTATGGGTGTGTGTTACATTACATTCACTAGTGGGAGTGAGAAAAACATCACGGGGTTGTGCGCATTGTATGGGTGTGTGTTACATTACATTCACTAGTGGGAGTGAGAAAAACATCATGGGGTGGTGCGCATTGTATGGGTGTGTGTTACATTACATGCACTAGTGGGAGTGAGAAAAACATCACGGGGTGGTGCGCATTGTATGGGTGTGTGTTACATTACATTCACTAGTAGGAGTGAGAAAAACATCACGGGGTGCTGCGCATTGTATGGGTGTGTGTTACATTACATTCACTAGTAGAAGTGCGAAAAACATCACGGGGTGGTGCGCATTGTATGGGTGTGTGTTACATTACATTCACTAGTAGAAGTGAGAAAAACATCACGGGGTGGTGCGCATTGTATGGGTGTGTGTTACATTACATTCACTAGTAGGAGTGAGAAAAACATCACGGGGTGGTGCGCATTGTATGGGTGTGTGTTACATTACATTCACTAGTAGGAGTGAGAAAAACATCACGGGGTGGTGCGCATTGTATGGGTGTGTGTTACATTACATTCACTAGTAGGAGTGAGAAAAACATCACGGGGTGGTGCGCATTTTATGTATGTGTGTTACATTTCATTCACAAATAGGAGTGAGAAAAACATCACGGGGTGGTGCGCATCGTATGGGTGTGTGTTACATTACATTCACTAGTAGGAGTGAGAAAAACATCACGGGGTGGTGCGCATTGTATGGGTGTGTGTTACATTACATTCACTAGTAGGAGTGAGAAAAACATCACGGGGTGGTGCGCATTGTATGGGTGTGTGTTACAGTAGATTCACTAGTAGGAGTCAGAAATACATCACGGGGTGGTGCGCATTGTATGGGTGTGTGTTACATTAGATTCACTAGTAGGAGTCAGAAAAACATCACGGGGTAGTGCGCATTTTATGGGTGTGTGTTACATTAGATTCACTAGTAGGAGTGAGAAAAACATCACGGGGTGGTGCGAATTGTATGGGTGATTGTTACATTACATTCACTAGTAGGAGTGAGAAAATCATCACGGGGTGGTGCGCAATGTATGTGTGTGTGTTACATTTCATTCACAAATAGGAGTGAGAAAAACATCACGGGGTGGTGCGCATTGTATGGGTGTGTGTTACATTACATTCACTAGTAGGAGTGAGAAAAACATCACGGGGTGGTGCGCATTGTATGTGTGTGTGTTACATTACATTCACTAGTAGGAGTGAGAAAAACATCACGGGGTGGTGCGCATTGTATGGGTGTGTGTTACATTACATTCAATAGTAGGAGTGAGAAAAACATCACGGGGTGGTGCGCATTGTATGGGTGTGTGTTACATTACATTCACTAGTGGGAGTGAGAAAAACATCACGGGGTTGTGCGCATTGTATGGGTGTGTGTTACATTACACTCACTAGTGGGAGTGAGAAAAACATCACGGGGTGGTGCGCATTGTATGGGTGTGTGTTACATTACATGCACTAGTGGGAGTGAGAAAAACATCACGGGGTGGTGCGCATTGTATGGGTGTGTGTTACATTACATTCACTAGTAGGAGTGAGAAAAACATCACGGGGTGGTGCGCATTGTATGGGTGTGTGTTACATTACATTCACTAGTAGAAGTGCGAAAAACATCACGGGGTGGTGCGCATTGTATGGGTGTGTGTTACATTACATTCACTAGTAGAAGTGAGAAAAACATCACGGGGTGGTGCGCATTGTATGGGTGTGTGTTACATTACATTCACTAGTAGGAGTGAGAAAAACATCACCGGGTGGTGCGCATTGTATGGGTGTGTGTTACATGACATTCACTACTAGGAGTGAGAAAAACATCGCGGGGTGGTGTGCATTGTATGGGTGTGTGTTACATTACATTCACTAGTAGGAGTGCGAAAAACATCACGGGGTGGTGCGCATTGTATGGGTGTGTGTTACATTACATTCACTAGTAGAAGTGAGAAAAACATCACGGGGTGGTGCGCATTGTATGGGTGTGTGTTACATTACATTCACTAGTAGGAGTGAGAAAAACATCACCGGGTGGTGCGCATTGTATGGGTGTGTGTTACATGACATTCACTAGTAGGAGTGAGAAAAACATCGCGGGGTGGTGTGCATTGTATGGGTGTGTGTTACATTACATTCACTAGTAGGAGTGAGAAAAACATTGCGGGGTGGTACGCATTGTATGGGTGTGTGTTACATTACATTCACTAGTAGGAGTGAGAAAAACATCACGGGGTGGTGCGCATTGTATGGGTGTGTGTTACATTACATTCACTAGTAGGAGTGAGAAAAACATCACGGGGTGGTGCGCATTGTATGGGTGTGTGTTACATTACATTCACTAGTAGGAGTGAAAAAAACATCACGGGGTGGTGCGCATTGTATGGGTGTGTGTTACATTACATTCACTAGTAGGAGTGAGAAAAACATCACGGGGTGGTGCGCATTGTATGGGTGTGTGTTACATTACATGCACTAGTAGGAGTGAGAAAAACATCACGGGGTGGTGCGCATTGTATGGGTGTGTGTTACATTAGATTCACTAGTAGGAGTGAGAAAAACATCACGGGGTGGTGCGCATTGTATGGGTGTGTGTTACATTAGATTCACAAGTAGGAGTGATAAATACATCACGGGGTGGTGCACATTGTATGGGTGTGTGTTACATTACATTCACTAGTGGGAGTGAGAAATACATCGCGGGTTGGTGCTCATTGTATGGGTGTGTGTTACATTACATTCACTAGTAGGAGTGAGAAAAACATTGCGGGGTGGTGCGCATTGTATGGGTGTGTGTTACATTACATTCACTAGTAGGAGTGAGAAAAACATCACGGGGTGGTGCGCATTTTATTTGTGTGTGTTACATTAGATTCACTAGTAGGAATGAGAAAAACATCACGGGGTGGTGCGCATTGTATGGGTGTGTGTTACATTACATTCACTAGTAGGTGTGAGAAAAACATCACGGGGTGGTGCGCATTGTATGGGTGTGTGTTACATTACAGTCACTAGTAGGAGTGAGAAAAACATCACGGGGTGGTGCGCATTGAATGGGTGTGTGTTACATTACATTCACTAGTAGGAGTGAGAAAAACATCGCGGGGTGGTGCGCATTGTATGGGTGTGTGTTACATTACATTCACTAGTAGGAGTGAGAAAAACATCACGGGGTGGTGCGCATTGTATGGGTGTGTGTTACATTACATCACTAGTAGGAGTGAGAAAAACATCACGGGGTGGTGCGCATTTTATGGGTGTGTGTTACATTAGATTCACTAGTAGGAGTGAGAAAAACATCACGGGGTGGTGCGCATTGTATGGGTGTGTGTTACATTACATTCACTTGTAGGAGTGAGAAAAACATCACGGGGTGGTGCGCATTGTCTGGGTGTGTGTTACATTACATTCACTAGTAGGAGTGAGAAAAACATCACGGGGTTGTGCGCATTGTATGGGTGTGTGTTACATTACATTCACTACGAGGAGTGAGAAAAACATCACGGGGTGGTGCGCATTGTATGGGTGTGTGTTACATTACATTCACTAGTAGGAGTGAGAAAAACATCACGGGGTGGTGCGCATTGTATGGGTGTGTGTTACATTACATTCACTAGTAGGAGTGAGAAAAACATCACGGGGTGGTGCGCATTGTATGGGTGTGTGTTACATTACATTCACAATAGGAGTGAGAAAAACATCACGGGGTGGTGCGCATTGTATGGGTGTGTGTTACATTACATTCACTAGTAGGAGTGAGAAAAACATCACGGGGTGGTGCGCATTGTATGGGTGTGTGTTACATTACATTCACTAGTAGGAGTGAGAAAAACATTACGGGGTGGTGCGCATTGTATGGGTGTGTGTTACATTACATTCACTAGTAGGAGTGAGAAAAACATCACGGGGTGGTGCGCATTGTATGGGTGTGTGTTACATTACATTCACTAGTAGGAGTGAGAAAAACATCACGGGGTGGTGCGCATTGTATGGGTGTGTGTTACATTACATTCACTAGTAGGAGTGAGAAAAACATCACGGGGAGGTGCGCATTGTATGGGTGTGTGTTACATTACATTCACTAGTAGGAGTGAGAAAAACATCACCGGGTGGTGCGCATTGTATGGGTGTGTGTTACATTACATTCACTAGTAGGAGTGAGAAAAACATCACGGGGTGGTGCGCATTGTATGGGTGTGTGTTACATTACATTCACTAGTAGGAGTGAGAAAAACATCACGCGGTGGTGCGCATTGTATGGGTGTGTGTTACAGTAGATTCACTAGTAGGAGTGAGAAAAACAAAACGGGGTGGTGCGCATTGTATGGGTGTGTGTTACATTAGATTCACTAGTAGGAGTGAGAAAAACATCACGGGGTGGTGCGCATTTTATGGTTGTGTGTTACATTAGATTCACTAGTAGGAGTGAGAAAAACATCACGGGGTGGTGCGAATTGTATGGGTGATTGTTACATTACATTCACTAGTAGGAGTGAGAAAAACATCACGGGGTGGTGCGCATTGTATGTGTGTGTGTTACATTTCATTCACAAATAGGAGTGAGAAAAACTTCACGGGGTGGTGCGCATTGTATGGGTGTGTGTTACATTACATTCACTAGTAGGAGTTAGAAAAACATCACGGGGTGGTGCGCATTGTATGGGTGTGTGTTACATTACATTCACTAGTGGGAGTGAGAAAAACATCACGGGGTGGTGCGCATTGTATGGGTGTGTGTTACATTACATTCACTAGTGGGAGTGAGAAAAACATCACGGGGTGGTGCGCATTGTATGGGTGTGTGTTACATTACATTCACTAGTGGGAGCGAGAAAAACATCACGGGGTGGTGCGCATTGTATGGGTGTGTGTTACATTACATTCACTAGTGGGAGTGAGAAAAACATCACGGGGTGGTGCGCATTGTATGGGTGTGTGTTACATTACATTCACTAGTGGGAGTGAGAAAAACATCACGGGGTGGTGCGCATTGTATGGGTGTGTGTTACATTAGATTCACTAGTAGGAGTGAGAAAAACATCACGGGGTGGTGCGCATTGTACGGGTGTGTGTTACATTACATGCACTAGTAGGAGTGAGAAAAACATCACGGGGTGGTGCGCATTGTATGGGTGTGTGTTACATTACATTCACTAGTAGGAGTGAGAAAAACATCACGGGGTGGTGCGCATTGTATGGGTGTGTGTTACATTACATTCACTAGTAGGAGTGAGAAAAACATCACGGGGTGGTGCGCATTGTATGGGTGTGTGTTACATTACATTCACTAGTAGGAGTGAGAAAAACATCACGGGTTGTGCGAATTGTATGGGTGTGTGTTACATTACATTCACTAGTAGGAGTGAGAAAAACATCACGGCGTGGTGCGCATTGTATGGGTGTGTGTTACATTACATTCACTAGTAGGAGTGAGAAAAACATCACGGGGTGGTGCGCATTGTATGGGTGTGTGTTACATTACATTCACTAGTAGGAGTGAGAAAAACATCACGGGGAGGTGCGCATTGAATGGGTGTGTGTTACATTACATTCACTAGTAGGAGTGAGAAAAACATCACGGGGTGGTGCGCATTGTATGGGTGTGTGTTACATTACATTCACTAGTAGGAGTGAGAAAAACATCACGGGGTGGTGCGCATTGTATGGGTGTGTGTTACATTACATTCACTAGTAGGAGTGAGAAAAACATCACGGGGTGGTGCGCATTGTATGGGTGTGTGTTACATTACATTCACTAGTAGGAGTGAGAAAAACATCACGGGGTGGTGCGCATTGTATGGGTGTGTGTTACATTACATTCACTAGTAGGAGTGAGAAAAACATCACGGGGTGGTGCGCATTGTATGGGTGTGTGTTACATTACATTCACTAGTAGGAGTGAGAAAAACATCACGGGGTGGTGCGCATTGTATGGGTGTGTGTTACATTACATTCACTAGTAGCAGTGAGAAAAACATCACGGGGTGGTGCGCATTGTATGGGTGTGTGTTACATTACATTCACTAGTAGGAGTGAGAAAAACATCACGGCGTGGTGCGCATTGTATGGGTGTGTGTTACATTACATTCACTAGTAGGAGTGAGAAAAACATCACGGGGTGGTTCGCATTTTATGGGTGTGTGTTACATTACATTCACTAGTAGGAGTGAGAAAAACATCACGGGGTGGTGCGCATTGTATGGGTGTGTGTTACATTACATTCACTAGTAGGAGTGAGAAAAACATCACGGGGTGGTGCGCATTGTATGGGTGTGTGTTACATTACATTCACTAGTAGGAGTGAGAAAAACATCACGGGGTGGTGCGCATTGTATGGGTGTGTGTTACATTACATTCACTAGTAGGAGTGAGAAAAACATCACGGGGTGGTGCGCATTGTATGGGTGTGTGTTACATTACATTCACTAGTAGGAGTGAGAAAAACATCACGGGGTGTTGCGCATTGTATGGGTGTGTGTTACATTACATTCACTAGTAGGAGTGAGAAAAACATCACGGGGTGGTGCGCATTGTATGGGTGTGTG